>NW_024879175.1:187377-214967 GCF_018340385.1 Cyprinus carpio
AACAATTTAAATTGTTACTAGTGACAATGTTCATTCTGATATCTGCAATGAGTATTTCTGATATCAATCAACATTGAGGGTAATTTCTGATATCTAAACTGGATTTTCTTACTAGTAACAATCATATTCATGATATCAGAAATGAAACATTGTCACTAGTGACAATTAAATTGTTGATATCAATAATTAAATTTGTTGATATCAATAACTTTAAATTGTTGATATCAAGAATTAAATTGTTGATATCAAGAATTAAATATTGATATCAAGAATCGATGTCTGTACTAGTAACCACGTGATTACTGATATCAAAAATAAAGGTTGTTACTAGTAAGAAATCAATTCTTGATATCAACAATTTAATTTGAATGGCAGCCTATGGTGACATTTAACTAGTGAAAATACAATTGCTGATATCAAAAATAGCAATTGTTACTAGTAGAAATATAATTCCTGATATCAAGAATTAGCATTGTTACTAGTGAAAACTGAATTGTTGATATCAAGAATTAACATTGTTACTAGTGGAAATGTAATTGTTGATATCAAAAATAGCAATTGTTACTAGTAGAAATCTAATTCCTGATATAAAGAATTAACATTTTAACTAGTGAAAATTGAATTGTTGATATCAAGAATACATATCCTGCGAATGAATAAAAGTCAATTCGGCTTGCCATACTCACTCACTCACACACACACACACACACACACACACTCTCTCTCTCACACACACAAACACACACACACTGTCTTTCTCACACACACACACACTGTCTTTCTCACACTCTAAGTTTACATACAGTATTTATAAAAGACATTGTGGCTCCATTTTCCTTTTCTTTCCTGGTTTCAGGAATCGTGGCATTCCCTGGAAAAATCTGATTGCGTTCAATTCCGATAACGCATTTGTTCAACTAACGTTACCTCTTACACACATTCTTTGTCTGTCTGCCTCTTTCTGTCTGTTTCTTTCTCACTCTGTCTCACAACATTAAGCTAAAACACGTTGTAGCAAATGAAAATGTGTAAGTAATGTTTACCTTGTTCATAAATAAATCACTTTTAACATATCCATTGGTCTGTCATTCTTTAATATATATTGTGTAGTTGTAAACTCTTTAGAGTGTTAATGATTACTGCTTTTTTTAAAGTTTGTGGGTAAGAATCGTGTAAAAAAAAAAATCCCTTATTTTGGGGATGGATTCCGGGAAATCTCCCTTATTTTCAATGTTCAATGTTGACAGCTATGCTTTAATGTGGCCAATGAAATCATTCTGTGGGTGGGTCAATGGAGACACGCAATCACAGACCGCCGTCTTCTCTTCTGAAATTAGCACAGAGCAGTGAATAAAGACCGTGTGATGGAGCCGAGATTCAAGAAGCTTTATTAGCATGGCGAAGAAAAATATTTATACATTTCCAAAGCATTTTAATAAACATTTAACACAAATATACATAAGAATAGAAGTATATAGAATACAGAGTTTATATATCTGTATACAGTAAAACGAAAGTACTAATAAAAACTCAAATAAAGAGACAGGAGAAGGACTGGATGCTGTCATGTCAGTGTGTGTGTGTTGTACAGTGTTTTCTTCCGGCTGTGACTTGTGCTTCTGTTCTGCTGCTTGTTCTTTTATCATGGCAGGACTTGACGTACCTTGCAGCAGGTTAGAGCTTGTTGAGGTTTCTCCAGAATGTACCGCAGTTTGTCCTTTTGTTGTATCTGGTTGAAGTCTTTGTGCTGGTTTGTGGATTGGGGGAAGAAAGTTTCCCTAATCTGTGTAGAATTAGGGCATGTTGTTAAAAAGTGCAGTTCTGTTTCCACTTAATGTTGTGTGCAGTGTGGACACAATCTGTCTTCTTCTGGCAGCAGGTCTGTCTGTGTCTGTCTGTCTCTATAGTGAGGTTATGCTCACTGAGTCTGGACATGGTCAGGACTTTTCTGAGTTTAGGGTCTGCCAATTTATATTCTCTGTTTTGAGACAGATAGCGTTCTAATTTACTTTGCTGAGCTGTTGCTTCTGTCCAGTGTTTTCAGATATTTCTCTTTCTGTGTTTTAATGATTTGATTTAGTCTATTAGTCTATTTAGTCTATTTAGTTATTACTTTTACTTTAAAATTCAGTAAAGATTTAACAGCAAAGGGACATTTTTAGAATTAAACTAAAACTCCTTTTATTCAGATGACAGAAAGCATACAGCATCATAAAAACATGTTCAGATGTAATCTGAGATTATAATTGTTGTTAGTAGTATTTAAAGCGTGACACATTAAGAGCATTGTCTGTTAGTCTTGTGATGGACTGCTCGTGTCCAGTGTGTTTCCAGCTTCAGCCTGAGACTCCAGCATCCTGTGACTCTGCGGTTTGGAGAACAGATGAAATATCAGGATGAAGATTATTCCTCTGTTACGGCGTACTGGCTTTGGTCTTCAGTCGATGTAACTGTGAAATACACACAGACACACACTAAACATTTATTTTCACAATTCAGTGTCACACTTTCTGTTTTGCTTCCACTGCAGTTATTGATTATGAACAACCATCATCTGTTGTAAAACATGGATCTATATAACAGATAAAAAGACAGAATAAAGGCATGTCTGTCAGTGAAAGTGAATCATTGGTAAAAGTCTCTGAGATGGAGAGAGACGGATCAGACAGAAGTGTTACCTCTCGCTCTGTAACATTTGAACAGCAGCACGACTGTCGACAGCAGATACGGACAAGCTGCCAGAAGAAAACTGAGGATGCTGAAGACAGAAATCTGACCTGAACCTGACAAACAGAGACACAAGCACATTATTGAGCAACATTACGCTCCTAAAGACTTTCAGAAACTCACCATTTACTCAGCCTTGTGTCATTCAAAAATGTTAAAATGACAGAAGAATTTTAACACCAAAGTTTAAAATAAGAAGGGTGATATCATGCATAAAGGAGTGTGTATTTGATAGAGCTTTTGATCTGATCTAGACTCAGAAATAGAGGGAACCCAGACAGCAGCTGACTTTCAAATCTTAAGGCTGCATGCATTTATTTGATAAAAAAAAAAGAAAAAAAGAAAAGAAAGTAATATTGTGAAATATTATTATAATGTTAAATAATAATTAAAAATAAAAACTAAATAAATAAAATAAAACTTTATATACATATGAAGCACATTTATTTTGTCTTCTCGTTATAGTTAAGCAAAAAAAAAAAAAAAAAAAAAAAAAAAAAAACTTAAATCACCAAAAAATGACTTGAGCTGGATTTTCACAGACTGGGTCACATATTTTCTGGGATTTTATCGGTGACGATCGATAATCAGTTTTTTGTTGAGTGTGTTGCGCTGCAGGACTGCATTGGACAGCCAGGGATGGACTGGGAGTGAAAAACGGCTCTGGATTTTCTCCCAAATAGGCCCAACATAACTACAAACAATCAATATCACACTATTACAGCCATTCTGTCTCATTTATATAACATCACAAAACCCAGGTGACCCTGATGACAAAAACAATAGAAACCATCACAGAAATTCTACAAATACCACTACAAACCATCAACTTTTAACCATTAAAACCATTAAATAATGGTATCCTGTAGTGTGTTTTGGGAAATATTACATTAGGATTTAATGGTTTTAACAAAAGCCACCAACAGAAGGCCACCAATTACCAGTACAGACAAACAGACACCATTACAGCTTCCATTAAAACCAATACCATTTCATTATATCCAGTAAAACCAGTACAAATTATGTGATGGTTTCTATTTTTTTTTTCACTAGGGGATTTAAATAAATGTATGATTGTATGAACTAAAATACTTGAAATCTATAGAAATGTCTCTCTCTCTCTCTCTCTCTCTCTCTCTCTCTCTCTCTCTGTGTGTGTGTGTGTGTGTGTGTGTGTGTGTGTGTGAGAGAGAGAGTGTGTGTGTGTGTGTGTGTGTGTGTGTGTGTGTGTGTGTGATGTTAATCAGACTTATAGTGATTTCATTTACTCTATTTTCTAACTCGACAGGCCTGTCTCTCAAATGTAACTCATTGCAGAATCACTGCTGTCTCTTTATGAATGAATGAAATATTCATGTCAGACGATGTGAAGTAATAAATAGCAGTGAACGTTCGGACTAGGGCCGGGGTGATTTAAAAAATTAGGCTATTATTAATCAATTATTATATTAAATTACATAAATATATCTTAGTGTCTTAATTGTTGAGATTCTTATAATGCATTAGCTTTTTGTAGATCCACTGGTTCACATTTTAAAATATGTAGCAAAAATAGCAGACGGGTTTATTGAAGAAGCAGATTCGTTCTGCAGCAGCAGGTGTCACTTCCGGAAGTGCAGAAATATATCAGTTTCCCTGGTAACCGCAAACAAAGCAGCGCCTGACTCTGAAACTTCGCTTTTCTTCGTAGACAGAGTACAGAAGCGAACTGAAACTGAGCGGAAGTACGAAGTCTGACAGAGTCAGGCTACTTTGAAACGTGCAGCGCTCAAGTTTATTCAGTGAAATCATAGCCTTTTGAAGTTTAATCTACATACTAATCTATACTGCAATTCTTGTCTTTTTGTCCCCAAATTTAAGACCTCTTATAATTAAGACTTTCTGTATCATTTTAGAGTTTACATGGCCTTAAATTTAAACGATTTAACTGCAGACTTTTTAAGGCCCTAAAAACATAGTTCAGTGCAAACATTTCTGTCGTGCATTTGGCAAAAACTTTTGTTCACATTGCATTTTACATTTGAAATTTGAGGAAAGTGCAACTCCTGCGTCCCCGTTGTTTGTGAGCAGTGGTGTGATGATGATTTAAATAACAGATTAAATAACCATCTTGACTGGAAAATGCTGTTTTCATGGTCAGTTTTTCATTAATTATTTGCTAATGTTACTGAATGTTTACATTAGAGTGCAGTCCTGCTACACCGAAATGAATATGAGGAGCAGCTGGAACCTAGCGACCTCTCCTGGTTGGAGAGAGTATTAACATCATAAACTGAAAACAATCTTTACATTTGAAATATTTTAAAATTGATCATCCGAGTCTAAAACGATCCAGCGGGTCGTACTGAAAGACATTGCGGGTCGTATACGGCAGTTTCTGTTTCTTGTAAGCAAAAATAGATTTCATTAACGCCTCCTTTTGTCGGCTGTCAGCGTCACTTTATCTGACACTTTTTCTTTGATGATGAATCAGCAGCCGACGGCCGATGGATGAACCTGTGGACAGCTGACTGTGTGGTGCTCAGTTCACAACAGTGACAGAAATTAATCTTTTCCAACAAGTTTAAAATGATTTTTACCCTTGCTCCTGCTGGTTATAACATTCATGTTAACAAAGATATCATTGATAATCTAGAACATTCTATAATAAACCTTATTTGCCTCAAAATGTGGCATCTTAAAGCCACAAAAAAACTGATAAATAATGTTTATCACAGTATTTACTCACCATTAGCAGACAGATGTATTCGGTTACTCTCCTGTGATGAGTTTGGTCTCTCATCTCTCTGTCCTCTACACCAGTACTGATCCTGATCAGACTCATTCAGTGCTTTAATACTGAGAGTGTCTCTGTTTACAGTGTAACGATCAGAAGTCTGTGATATTACACTGTTGTTTGCACCTTTATACCACACATATCTCCAGTCACTGTAATCAGACTCAATCACACACTTCAGAGTGACTGTCTCTCCAGTGAATACAGGACTGTCTGGAGTCACAGTCAGTGAAGATCTGGGTAAATCTGTGAAGAAAGACAAAAATTTGACTCAAAACACACAAGACGTGAGTTTGCAGTGCAGAGTGACAATCATAAGACAAAATGTCATAAAGGTTGTAAAACAAATCCATATGAATCTAGCAGTTTATTCAAATTCTTAAGAAGAGATACGATCACTTTATATGATAAACAGATTGTAATTTAGGCTTTTATTCACATATTCACATGCTTTTTGGATCTTCTAAGTTTTGGTTTCCTGGACTTTTAATGGAGGAACAGAAAGCTCTCAGGTTTTATTTAGGTTTCTTAATTTGTGTCTCAAAGACTAACCAAAGTCTTCTGGGTTTGGAAGCACATGAGGCCGAGTAAATGATCTGTGTGTAATAATAACTGCATTCAGCTCTAAAACAATCACTGATCACTGCACAGCATCTGTCCTGTAAAGAAACATCTGACACACTTCTGCATCTGAACAGAATCATCACTAAAAGTGAACTGATTCAGTCCTCTTATAAAAACAGACAGATGTGTCTCATACAGAGTGTGAGAAAAGATCTGAGCTACAAACATACACTGCTGTTCAAACGTCTGGGATCAGTAAGATTTTATTATTTATTTATTTAAAAAACAATTAGCACATTTACTCAGCAAGGATGCGTTCAAATGATTAAAAGTGATAGTAAAGACTTCTATTGTTAGAAAAGATTTTTATTTTGAATGAAAGCTGCTATTCTCTGTCATCATCACTGCACTCACAGCTGATTGGTGTCACTTCACATGTCTGAAAATATTTCAGATGATCTGTGGAGCCTAAATTATTATTATTATTATTATTATTTTATTTGACATTGTTTAACTGACAACACATTGTTAATGTATGATAGTAATTATCATGTTTTATAACAAATGCATCAAGTTGTCTTCCATTAAAAAAAATATAGATAGAAAGTATAGAAAGTAAGAGAGCGCTGACCTTTTACTGTAATCTTAACTGTATTACTGAACTCGCTGTAGTAGTTTCCTCGTTGTGCTCTGCACCTGTACTCTCCTTCATCAGAGACGCTCACAGACTCGATTGTTTTAGTTTCATCACTCGTGGATTCAGGGTTTGAGTCTTTTCTCCAGAGAATTGTCCATCCAGTTAACTGTCCCACATCACAGCTCAGAGTAACTCTGTCTCCAGTGAACACTGAACTCTGCGGTTTTACAGTCAGAGCCGGCTTCAGTTTATCTGTGAGTGTACAGTGATGCAATGAAACGGAAGTTTAACATATTATAAGGAAGTACGTCATCATACCTACTTCCGCATTGCAAAAAAAGGTGGATACAGAAACAACCAACAAAATGCTGTGACTTCCATTACAGTACATCTACAAACCACACCACTGACAGAAACATCTGAAGAACTCACTTTGACTGAACACTGAGGGATGTTTCCATTTTTGCGGTATTTCAAATCTCGGCAAACATAAACAAATTAGAATAATTCAGACACATAAGGGTTACATATTTATAAATATGCAATCTGTAAGGTTGGAAGAACCTCAGACACTTTGATCTCCTGAGATATGAACAATACAAAAAGAGTGAATTAACATCTGTTTCCACATCTCACTGAGAGAAGATGCAGGAAAGCTTCTTTCTCACATATTCTTCCTTCATATTTGTCCCTTCTGCTCCACAACTGTACTTAGACTGTAAAGGCCAAAAGGGAAATTCTGTTCACGTCAACTGGTTGTTGTTCAGCCAACCTGAATTTTGGTGGGCCTGTTTATTGTAATAATAATCTAGCTAAGTGTACATGAGAAACCATGACATGACTATACCAAAACTCAGTGGTGGAGGTAACGAATTACAACTACTCACGTTACTGTAATTAAGTAGGTTTTTTCGGGTAGGCTGCTCGTACTTTTTTGAGTATATTTTTAAAACTGTACTTTTACTTGTAGGCTACTTAAGTACAAATTGAGCAAAATCTACTTCGTTATAGTTCGTTACTGAGTACGCCCACAATTTGAATTAATATTAAACCTTTTGACGGCACTTCAGCAGCCAATAAATATATCTGATCGTGTAGGGACCAATAACAGCCCTGATATCTGAACCGGGAACAGCGCCGCTGCAGGTGAAGAGCTGGGGGGTATTCCAGAAAGCAGGTTTAACTTACCGTGAACTAAACCCTGAACTCTCGGTTGATTAACCTCAAACCTTGCTTACTCAAGGTATGTGGTTCCAAAAACGCACCCCGGGAGTAAGTTCATTTAACTCAGAGTATGTTCCTGATTAAGACTCAAGACATTCTCAACAGAGCGACGAATTGACGAGTCACTATGGAAACGGACGCTAAGAAAAAGCGCGCCAAGCTGTTTCTTTCTTCTTCTTTTGTTCATTCGTTGTTTACATGCTTAATGCATATCGCCACCTAATTGATGGCTGTGCAATCATTTTTATTTTTTTTTTCATTTAATCCTTGAGAATGTGAATTATATTGTTTGTTTTATGCTAATTATATATTAAGTCATATCAGATATGTATTTTGATTTAGAATTTAGACATTATAGAAAATGCATGTGTGAGATAATATAAAATGTAATAAAATAAATAAATAAATAAATAAATATATATAAGTTAAACATGACCTTGTCATAGTGTTTTATAATTTATACAGATAACTCTTATATATGCTAATAAAAGAAATAATCATATTAGAATAATAGATTACTTTATTTATTATATATTAGCGCTTCCTCATTAACATATATATATATATATATATATATATATATATATATATATATATATGTATATATATAAAAATAGGCTATATTACAAATTGTAATATTATATAATGTTGTGCACTATCTGTCACGCCAACTAAAGGCTCGCTGAAGTGAACTAACCCTGGAAACATAACCTGCTCCGGAGCAGGTTTAGTTCAGAGAGTGAGTTGCTATGACTACTAACATACCCTGAAAGTTACCTCCGTTTTTGGAACCGAAAGTTGAGGTTATCCGCTTACTTACTCTTAAACATACCCGGGTATGTCACATAACCTGCTTTCTGGAATACCCCCCAGGTTATCTTCAGAGAGCGAGTTACTATGGTTACATAGGCGGAGTTTAGACGAGAGCCAATAATGATTTTGTCTGAGCAAAGGATAAAATATAAAAATTAAGGAATTAGAATTTTCTCATTTTATTTGTATTATCTTATTATTTTAGTGGTTAGAATAAGTACGTTTTGGGCTAAATTAATTATTTAAACCCCATGTTTTTGCGAGTCGCGAATGATTCTCAACTTGAGAGGACATGAGAGAACTCTATTTTCGTTATTTTCCCGCTTTAGCAAGTTAACAAATATTCGTTGTTTGTTTGTAAACCTGCTAATAAAAACGTGGTGGACTGAGTCATTTCTGTCTGAACTGAACAGGTGAGTTGAAGCCATGGCCTTGAGTGCGGCGTGTGATGCAGTGTTCAGTTTAAGCATGCAATCCTTTAGATTCACCCTCGGCTTGTGACAGCTGAAGAGGATCTTGAGAAATGTGTGATCGCATCGCCGATTGCTCTTGAGAAACTTAAAGATAGCTATGAAAGAAAAATATCCAAACTTTTTCAGACTCCTGCACTCACGCTGCCCACTGGCTCGGCTACATCAGAAAGTTTAACTGAAAAACTATCAGAAGAGAAGAGATAGTGAAAGAAAGACAATGGTCATCTACAGTGGCGCCTGCAGGTGTACGGCTGAGCGCAGGCGAGCAGATGGCACTAGGGACGGGGGGGACATGACCCCCCCAGATTCATAGTAACTCGATCCGTCCCCTCACTGTCTCAATGAAAGGCTCTATTGGTAAACAGAGGATTAATCAGGGTTTTCGCTATGTACATTAGTCTAAGTAGTGGCAAACCTGCCCACCGGTCCTTAAACGTGTACTAAGCGATTTTTGAAACACACTTTTGACCGCAGTGTCTGACAAAGTCCCAAAAACACACTTGTAGCCAATCAGCAGTAAGGGGGCGTGTCTTGTCCTGATAACGAGAAGAGAGCGCTCAATTTGAGTGCACAGGACGCATATTACATTTTATCCAAAATTAGCATATTAGCAGATCGACTGTAGATTGAGAGAGATGGCAGATAAAAAAAGAGGAAAATGTCAGAGAAACAAAACATTAAAAAGAAGGGTTATAATCAGGCAAGAGGTAGGACCCGCGTAAATACAGGTCCTTCTCAAAAAATTAGCATATTGTGAAAAAGTTCATTATTTTCCATAATGTAATGATAAAAATTAAACTTTCATATATTTTAGATTCATTGCACACCAACTGAAATATTTCAGGTCTTTTATTGTTTTAATACTGTTGATTTTGGGCATACAGCTCATGAAAACCCAAAATACCTATCTCTCAAAAAAATTAGCATATTTCATCCGACCAATAAAAGAAAAGTGTTTTTAATACAAAAAAAGTCAAACCTTCAAATAATTATGTTCAGTTATGCACTCAATACTTGGTCGGGAATCCTTTTGCAGAAATGACTGCTTCAATGCGGCGTGGCATGGAGGCAATCAGCCTGTGGCACTGCTGAGGTGTTATGGAGGCCCAGGATGCTTCGATAGCGGCCTTAAGCTCATCCAGAGTGTTGGATCTTGCGTCTCTTAACTTTCTCTTCACAATATCCCACAGATTCTCTATGGGGTTCAGGTCAGGAGAGTTGGCAGGCCAATTGAGCACAGTAATACCATGGTCAGTAAACCATTTACCAGTGGTTTTGGCACTGTGATGCTTATTTCTTATCCAGCATGGAGTTTGATTTTGGTATATATGATGATTTTTATTGGATGGTAGTATGATGTGTTTTGAGGTCTTCTGGTTTATGGGTTCTTTTAATCTGCCCTTGATAAAAACACAGTGGACCAACACCAGCAGCTGACATGGCACCCCAGACCATCACTGACTGTGGGTACTTGACACTGGACTTCAGGCATTTTGGCATTTCCTTCTCCCCAGTCTTCCTCCAGACTCTGGCACCTTGATTTCCGCATGACATGCAAAATTTGCTTTCATCCGAAAAAAGTACTTTGGACCACTGAGCAACAGTCCAGTGCTGCTTCTCTGTAGCCCAGGTCAGGCGCTTCTGCCGCTGTTTCTGGTTCAAAAGCACACGCCTGTGCACGGTGGCTCTGGATGTTTCTACTCCAGACTCAGTCCACTGCTTCCGCAGGTCCCCCAAGGTCTGGAATCGGTCCTTCTCCACAATCTTCCTCAGGGTCCGGTCACCTCTTCTCGTTGTGCAGGTGTTTAGAGTTAATTAGTTGATTCAGATGATTAGGTTAATAGCTCGTTTAGAGAACCTTTTCATGATATGCTAATTTTTTGAGATAAGAATTTCGGGTTTTCATGATCTGTATGCCAAAATCATCAGTATTAAAACAATAAAAGACCTGAAATATTTCAGTTGGTGTGCAATGAATCTAAAATATATGAAAGTTAAATTTTTATCATTACATTATGGAAAATAATGAACTTTTTCACAATATGCTAATTTTTTGATAAGGACCTGTATAATGTTGCAGCTTTCCAGCGGTGGAGAGAAACTCAAGGGGTGGGAAGGGCTCGAATCGGACACCGAGGTTGCTTTGTTTCTTTTTGATAGGTGAGTAACGTTGATTTTGCTTTGTTTCACACAACTTATCCATGTTGGCTTTTGTTTGAATATTCTTGTGTGTCATCTTCACTTGTTTCCGCAATCGTCGTTGCCATGGTTGCGTATGTACTTGTGGGGCGAAGATTTCAAAATAGGGGAGAGGCACGGTGGCCGAGATAGCTCAACGCGCTGCAACTTCACAAAACACATTCAAATAGAAAAAGCACCTGCAAATTAAGAAAACATCTTCATCAGTTTGACAGCACACGTGCTGCAAATACTCGCAACACAGTGAAATACAAAAACAAGCTGCAAATGCTCAACACAAACAAAATTACCCCAAGAAAACAAAAATTACCATTTGTATAACCACAGTTGTACAAATACCATGGTTAAACTATGGTTAGAGTAGTAAATCCATGGTTAATTTGTGCATGATTACAGTAACCATTTTTTGTTTGTTTTTTTTTATATAATAAATGTATTTTTTAATTAATTAACTTCAATAGTAAAACCTCAGGCTATGGTTAGTTTTTGTAAGGTAAGTTGTAAAAGTAAGTTAGCCAGCTTACATAACAGTTACAGTAATTGTGTATTTATTCAGCTTATTTAGGCTAATAATATCCACACAAAAAAAGAAACAACAACAACAAAAAAATTAAAAAACTCTAAGGAATCGTTTGATCAGGATGTTAAAATAAACAAAGATCTTTTCAGAACAAGCATTGATAAATTATGTCCTAGCCATGTTTTTCACTTTATGTTTCCCTTAAATATTTCCGATGTGGTCTGTGTTTTTGCAGCACATTTCTTTATTTGCTTGTGTTGTAAAGTATTTGTAATGCGTGTTGTCAAATTGATGAAGATGTTTTCATAATTTGCAGGTGTTTTTGTCATTTGCAGTGTGTTTAGCTCTCTCGGCCACTGTAGCAGGTCCTGTTGGGGTATGGATGTGTTTGTTTTGGTGCTAAAGAATCGGGTCAGGGCAGACGCAGGCTGAAGCACAATAATAATCTAACCATTACTTTTTACCCACCTTCTCACTACATGCTGTTCTGTTGTCAATAAACACACATGACGATGGTGCTGCCACTGACGTTTACGTTCTCTGTGTGTGTATGTGCTATGACTCCTGACCCCAGGGTCCAATGAGGAGCTGGTAGCTGCCTCAATTGTGCCTGTAGCGTTAACCATAGTGATCATATACAGCTGCATCTCAAAAAATTTGAATATCATGGAAAAGTTCTTTATTTTTTTAATTGAATTCAAAAAAGCAAACTTTCTTATATTCTAGATTCATTGCACACAAACTGAAATAGTTCAAGAGTTTTTTGTTTTAATTCTGATGGTTACCACTTGCAGTTTTGAAAAATTAAAAATTAAGTATCTCAAAAAATTTGAATATTTTCAAAGATCAATCAAAAAAAGATTTACAAAACATAAATGTTCAAAGATCTCCAAAGCAGGTTTAATTGTGCACTCAATACTTGGTTGGGGCTCCTTTTGCATGTATTACTGCTTCAGTGCGGCGTGGCATGAAGGTGAACAGCCTGTGGCACTGCTGAGGTGTTATTGAAGCCCAGGTTGCTTTGATAGTGGCCTTCAGCTCCTCTGTATTGTTTTTCAGATGTTACTTATCTTCCTCTTCACAATACCCCATAGATTCTCTGTGAGGTTTAGGTCAGGTGAGTTGGCTGGCCAATCAAGTAATCAAGTAATACCATGGTTAGCAAACCACTTGGAAGTGGTTTTGGCACTGTGGGCAGGTGCTAAAGTCCTGCTGCAAAATGAAATCAGCATTTCCATAAAGCTTGTCAGCAGATGGAAACATAAAGTAGATGGCTGCATGGACTTTGGACTTGATATAACACAATGGACGAAGACCAGCAGACGTCACGGCACCCCAAATCATCACTGCCTTCAGAAACTTCACACTGGACTTTGGATTCTGTGCCTCTCCAGTCTTCCTCCAGACTCCAGACCTTGATTTCCAAATGAAATGCAAAATATACTTTCATCTGAAAAGAAGACTGTGGACCACTGAGCAACAGCCCAGTTGTTTTTCTCCTTACCTCCAGGTGAAATGCTTCTGACGTTTTTTCTGGTTCAAGAGTGTCTTGGTTCTAGGAATGTGAAACCTGTAGCTCTTTTCCTGGAGATGTCTGAGCGTGGTGACTCCGGCTTCAGTCCACTCCTTGTGAAGCTCTCCCAAGTTCTTGAATCTGCTTTTCCTGACAATCTTCCCAAGGCTGTGGTCATCCCTGCTGCTTGTGCACCTTTTCCTACCACAGTTTTTCCTTCCAATCAACTTTCTATGAATATATTTGGATACAGCACTCTGTGAACAGCCAGCCCTTTCAGCAATGTCCTTCTGTGGTTACCGTCCTTGTGGAGGGTGTTGATGATCATCTTCTGGACAACTGTTGCATGTTCTAAAATAGCCCAAGAGGTACCCAGTATTTATACTCAAAATTAATCAAACTAATCAAGCTCAAAATGGAATATTCTAATTTTTTCAGATGCTGAATTTTAAATTTTCCTGAGCTGTAAGTTGTAACCATTTTGTCACACAAAATATCAGTTTGTGTGCAATGTATGTAGAATATAAGAAAGTTAGCTTTTTTGAATTAAATTACAAAAATAAAGACCTTTTCTATGATATTCTAATTTTTAGAGATGCACTTGTACTATCATCTATGACTGAGCTGTTGATTTTTCTGAACTGAATTTTTTTTACTGCTGGTCAGCTTGGTCCCCCCCAGTTAAAAAATCCTATCTGCGCCCCTGGCTGAGCGCTCAGACTGACCTGACATCTGCCCCGAAAACAATTCAGCAGTTATTATAGGCCTGTGTGTCCCGTGTTTCTGTCACTGAACCAGCCATGCCATTAATTATGAATTTATCAGTCTTTTGCATATCAAAGTCAACTTCTGCACATAGCTATTACGCCGAAAAGCAGAAAATCATGCTATACGCACTTTCATGAGATCAGGTACAACAATTAATTTGTTGGCTATTTTACAAATGGGAATACAACGAATTCATGACAATGTTTTACATTCAAGTTACCCGTAAAATTAAAGTGAAAAGTACTTTAATGGCGTCTGGAATGCAATAAAGTAATTTTTAAAGCTGCTTGTACAGCATTTGCTGCATGGATAAAAAAATAAAAAATAAAAAAAAAAAATACAAATAAAAAAAATAAATGGCTAATAAATAATTCACATATCAGACAAAATTGCGTTGCAGCAAATCCTATAAATTTGTAGGTATTCAGAACAAAGCAACATAAAAATCTGAAAATATTAGCAGCTATACAATTATAGGACACAGTTTTACATATAGGCCATTGCAATTTGTGTTTTATTTTTTAATTGTACAGAATTATAAAATAAAACGCAAATCATAATTGGGCTTGTTTTAGGCTTTTCCTTATTTTTATATTTAAGACATCAAACATACACTGCTGTTCAAACGTCTGTGATCAGTTAGATTTTATTTATTTATGTATTTATTTATTTTGTTTTTATAAATTAACACATTTACCCAGCAAGGATGTGTTCAACTGATGAAGGCTTACACTCTTCTGTGTCAGCCGCGCTGCGCTGATGCACTGTTTTCTTTCAAACCAAAGTGTAAATACACATAAAAATCGTATCCTTGTGGCGCGGCTGACACAGAAGAGCGTGCGCCGCCTGTGTACTGTATATGTTAGCCTTAACATTATCTATAAGCTAGTGTTCTCCAAAACAAAGACAAAATTCACATTTACAATATATAAGCATTCAAAACGTGCAGTCTCTCACTTCCACCAGTATTGATCAATGATGTTAATGACATCACTGCACTTCAGCTTCTCATCAAACTTTCTGTCCAATCAAACACGCTCTAGAATCTGAGGGGATAGGAAACGATTGAGACAGTGTGAATATGCTTTCCATTGAGACAAAAGAAGTCTGGTTTCACGCTGTGTCACATGAACCTCCGCAGCACACACAGTCTGCTCCGGTCAGACTCTGATATCAGACATGTTTCATATTTTCAGCAGATTTAAGAACACATTATTTTTATTTCTCAAGTGTCTCCTGGCAACAAGGCACACATTTCTGTGTGAGTAGTGTAGTGTATGAAGGACAGTTTTCCTCTGCCACTATTTATAAAGTCAGTAAGTGTATGATGCCTGGTGTTTTAAATCTCTGTTCAGATTGAGGTGTTTGGTTCAGCACATCACACAGCTGTACGACCCTCACTGTGTCTGTAGTTTATAGTGTGTAAACTGTACAGAATTTCAGCCTGCGACGCCTGAGACGAACTGTGAACAGAATACAGTTTCTCCATAGACTGACTACATTTACTAAAATATGTAATGTACTGTATAACTATCAAACACAACCACAGAGACCTTTCTTTTTTACTTTAAATGGAGGAACAGAAAGCTCTCAGGTTTTATTTAGGTTTCTTAATTTTGTTTCAAAGACTAACCAAAGTCTTCTGGGTTTGGAAGCACATGAGGCCGAGTAAATGATCTGTGTGTAATAATAACTGCATTCAGCTCTAAAACAATCACTGATCACTGCACAGCATCTGTCCTGTAAAGAAACATCTGACACACTTCTGCATCTGAACAGAATCATGACTAAAAGTGAATTGATTAGGTCCTCTTATAAAAACAGACAGATGTGGCTCATACAGAAGATCTGAGCTACAAACATACACTGCTGGTCAACACTTTTAGGATCAGTTAGATTTTATTTATTTATGTATGTATGTATGTATGTATTTATTTATTTATTTTTTATAAATTAACACATTTACCCAGCAAGGATGTGTTCAACTGATGATGGCTTACACTCTTCTGTGTCAGCCGCGCTGCGCTGATGCACTGTTTGCTTTCAAACCAAAGCGTAAATACACGTAAAAATCGTACTTACGTACTTTGTATTTAAGAGAGTATGCTGCTTGCGTACTGCTCAGAATTGCCAAAATGGCACTACGCTGATTTGGAGAGACACAGGGGGGATTTGTTGTTGGAGAGGGTTTTTTTTTTTGTTTTGTTATTTTTGTTTTATTATTGCTCATTGATTATTATCGTTGCTTTTTAATGACTGATGACAGATGGACTATTCTGACGGTGCTTTTCATTCTTTCCTGGACCTTGACACTGTTATTTATTTGGCAGCCTATGAGACAGTCACAAGCCTCCCGGTTTTCATCCAAAATATCTTAAATTGTGTTTCGAAGACCAACGAAGCTTTTACGGGTTTGGAACGACATGAGGGTAAGTGATTAATGACAACATTTTCATTTTGGGATGGAGTATCCCTTTAACATTAAAGTGGTTACTGGAAGATCTTACTTCTAAAAGCCAGCATCTGGAAGAACCCAGAGATTCATGTGACAAAAATGAAATATAACTGATTATTATTATTAATAATAATAATAATAATAATAATAATAATAGTTGTTACTTTATTGGAATGTGGAAGGTTACAATTTTCTCAACTTTTGATTTTTTTTTTTTTTTACAGTGTATTGAACTCTGTTGCTCAAGTCCTTTCTTATTCTGTTTATAGTGAATATCATCTGTAAACACAGTGACAGTGACTAAAGTAAATATCAAAGATGTCGATGGAAAGCCTTGTCACAATTTACATGACATTATAATAAACCAGAACCTCCACAAAAACACACTCAAGATCTGTAGGACTGTATCTAAACAGAATAATGACAGAATAATGATTTATGAACTGATTCAGTCCTCTTATAAGAACAGATGCTGCTGCTACAGAAGAGTACATGAAAACTGTTGAGCCAAAAAAAATATTGATGTTAATGATCATTAAACAGATGTGAACATGAACACTCACCTGATACAGTCAGTGTAACAGCAGCACTGGTGTCTGATCTCTGTGAGTCTGATCTCTCTCCTCTACAGCTGTATACAGCTCTATCAGACACAGATGTGATGCTGTAGAGTCTCTCAGTGACGTCTCTGATGACTGAACCATCTTTAAACCAGCTGTATGTCCACTGAATGTCTCCTGCTCCCTGTATGTCACATGTGAGAGTGACTCTCTCTCCTCTGAACACACACTCATCTGGACTCACCTTCACTACAGCTTTTGGTCTCTCTGTATAAATACACATATGAGTAAATCTAGATAAAAACAGCATCACAGTATCATGATCACTATTATAAACCTATGAGAAAAATACTGCATTAAATTAAAGATCTGGTTTGCTTGTAGATTGTATTAATTACATCAAAACTGTTGGTAATTATTGGTAAAAACTAACAAAACATTGATATACAGTCTTCATTTATGTTCTTTTGTATTCACATACCACACTTATGGATTGTACAATATTTACATAATTTAAGAGCGTATAAAGAGTGCTGAACGTGACGTGATCATGAGACAGATTTTTGCTGGTGACATAATCATCATTAAACATCCGGTTCAGTGATTTTATTCAGTGTGTCTTCTCTTGCCAAGGCAATATTATAACAATACATTAGAACAAAAGGACAAGCAGGCTGGATAGATAGGATAAAATAAAATGAAGCTGTTATGTGCTATGAAACACACACATCAAGAATCAGCGTATGAATCTCAACAATGGTGACCATCAGCAAAATATCTGGTAATAATTAGTCAAGGGTCAAGAGCTCAACTAAAGCAAACCCTGATCAGCACAATGGTGAGGTCAAACAAAACACTTTCAATAAAACATCTGTCACAGGCCGGGGCGGACCGGAACCTTACACCCTGCCCCTATACCCTGCACCACCTCAAGGAGCTATCAGAGTACACCAGAGACAAGACAAGTCTAGAAGGTACAAAGTTCGTCTTTTAATTATTTAAAAGTAATTTCCTAAATAAAACATCACTCGTCGACCTCTTCTTCTCCTCAGAATCCTGGTACTCCTCTTCTCCAATCGAGGTATACACCACGGGGTAAGTATATAACTGGAAGATCCCCTTTTTGAACTGTACGATGGTGAACACGTGAATACAAGTCCTCTTTATTACTGGATCGGCTCCAAGCCGGACGATATAAGGCAGGCAGGGGGTAGCTGCTCTTCATGCAGGCCAAGGAACAAGGGGGTGGGGGAGGGGTCTCTCAATTTCAACAGATCGGCTCCAGGCCGAATAATGGTGGATATACAGATAATAGTTCCTCTTCCAGACAGTTCAGGGAAAGCAAGGGAGAGATAACTCATGTCATTAACAGGGCAGCTCCAGGCCGGACAAGGTGGGTATACAGGTATGGCTCCTCTTCCAAGCAGACCAGAGCAGCGAAGCGGGGGATGACTTCCCGTTTCCAACCGTTGGCTCCAGGCCAGATAATGGTGAGTATACAAGTATGGCTCCTCTTCCAGACAGACCGGAACAGCAAAAGAAGGACAGTGTCACGTTTTCAACAATTGACTCCAGGCCAGGCAATGGTGAGTATACAAGTATGGCTTCTCTTCCAACCAGGTCAGGAGAGCAAAGAAGAGATGACTCACGTCATTAACGGGGCAGCTCCAGGCCGAACAAGGTGGGTATACGGGTATGGCTCCTCTTCCAGGCAGACGAGAACAGCGAAGGATGGATGACTTCTCATTTCCAACAGTTGGCTCTAGGCCAGATAATGGTGAGTATGCAAGTACGGCTCCTCTTGTCATTAACGGGGCAGCTCCAGGCCGAACAAGTTGGGTATGCGGATATGGCTCCTCTTCCAGGCAGACCAGAACAGTGAGGGAGGGATGACTTCACGTGTTCAACAATTGGCTCCAAGCCCGATAATGGTAAGTATACAAGTGCGGCTCCTATCGTTGACAGGGCAGCTCCAGGCCGGACAAGGTAAGTATGCGGGTATGGCTCCTCTTCCAGACAGACCGGAAAGCAGGGGATTCATAACTCACAGCTCTGTATAATACATTCAAACACTGATTAATAAAACCCGTCCCCATCGCCGTTACAAGTATACATGTGCACATCCGTTCTCCAGTCCCTGTACGTCCTTTATTGCAGAAAAGATATTACCTCCTATCCACAGCCTGTAGAAAATCCGTTTCCGTCACGCTTCCTCTCTTCCCGACCTCTCGCTCTCTCGTGCTAGTCTCTTCCGCAGCCCCCCCCCCCCTTCCTTCGCCCCAAAGTCCTTTTATAAGCCGCATTCCTGTTAATTGTCCCAATCACCAACCGCCGCCCTCTCATCGCACACCTGTTACTCATTTCTTCATTTGATCTGGGCGTCTGAGCATAGCTCATGGGGCAACCGGAACCGGCCAGGTGTCACACCGGAACTACTCCGACAGGGAAACATCCTCGACGAGAAGTGGTTCCGCCTGTCGCTCGTCACCCCGTGACACATCTAAACCTCTGTTAATTCTCAAAGAATTTTTGTAGATATATGACAGAAATTGTAAAGAGTGGAGCTGGTAATGCTGTTTGTGGATTTGTTTAATCAGATCTTGAGAGATGTAATATCTTTTATTTCAGTTGATTCAGTTGATTCAAGTCTGTGGCTGAAGTCAGTTTTTGTGTTTCTCTTTCCTTCAGTGATTCTGCTTGTTAACAGCAGCTGTTCATCACTGAAGCACAATCATCACTTAATAATTCACATAATTATCTATAAGGAGAGTAAATATTTAACTGAACTGTATTAATGTGTATTTGCTCAATAGAGATCTGTTAGTTTAATGATATTTGTGGTTCATTGTGCTGGAGAGTAGAGCCTGTGCTTCAGTCAATGATGAGCCACAAACACTGATGCTCTGCTGCTTTATTTACAGACAGTAACTGTGGAGTTAATGCAGAGAGGATCTCTTTGCAGTGATTTGAGTTAAAGTCATGTTTATAGTTACTTTACTATTACACACTTAGTGTTTGCAGTTTGATACTAAAAAAAAATATTCCTTCTCAGTAGTCTCAAATTAAATAAAATAACCAAATGTTTACACACTATCACATTAGTGAAAAATCTCAATTGTAGTTAATTTAGTGAATTTACTTTCACAAAAAAATGTTCTAATTTACTGTAAAATGTATTTATAGCATTACAAGCTCACAGTTGCTCTTGTAATTTCACTTATATTTATAAACATTTAATTTTACAGTGATAGCTGTAAAAAAACAGTTTGCTGTATTTTTACAGTACAATTGAAATTATTGATTGACAGTACGTTTGTAAATTTACAGGCTTACTGGCAACCAAAATTTACAGCAATTTTTTTACAGTTTACATCAAAACTGTTGGTAATTATTGGTAAAAACTAAACAAAACATTGATATCCAGACGTAATTTATGTTCTTTTGTATTCCCATACCACACTTATGGATTGTAAGAGCGTATAAAGAGTGCTGGACGTGATGTGATCATGAGACAGATTGAATTGTTTGTTGTTGCATAAAGTGGTTTGTTTTTAATACCATAAAGCAGCAGGCAGAATGCAGCACTCCAAAAATGGTAAAAATAGGGCACAATGTATTTTATTAATTTGAAGGAATTTTCTGTATTTATTTTTTTAACTGTACTTTGTATTTTACACTGCATTGTGTTCTAGGGTTAACAGAAATGCTGTAAAATTACTGGATAATGTCCTGGCAGAAAATTACCAGTATGTCTCTCTCTTTACTTTTGTGTGGCCGCTGTGCCAAACAAAGTTTCTTTTTTCTTTATTTATGTATTTCACTCGTTTTGTGGGTTTTTCTTTTTGTAGTGTCAAGTCTGTGAAGGTTGTCTATCTGCCAGTATTTATTACTGGCAGAATGACTAGGTGTGAGGAGTTTAGACTACCTCACACGGCGTCACAACATGAAAATAGACTCGAGGGCTAGTGTTGAGGACTGTAGTTTAGTGGTGGGAGAGGTGGTTGGCTGTGAGAATGTTGTGTCTGCTTCGAGAATGAACAACGCGGTTGTTGTTTTTATGAAAACTGTTGAGTTGGCGAACATTGTGGTTGAAAGTGGAGTCGTAATTGACAATGCGTTTGTTCCTGTGCTACCGTTGTCCACACCGTCAAATAAGGTTATTCTTTCAAACGTACCGCCTTTCATTAAAAATGAGTTGCAATGTTAGAGCGATACGGTAAATTGGTCTCCCCAATAAAAATGATTCAGATTGGCTGTAAATCGCCATTACTAAAACATATAATGTCGTTTAGACGCTTCGTGTTCATGGTGTTAAAGGATAACAGAGAAGAGTTGGACTTAACGTTTAACTTTAAACATGATGAATTCAATTATGTGATTTATGCTACAACTAATAACATGAAATGCCTTCGTTGCAGTGAAATAGGACACCTTGTGAGAGCATGCCCGAAAAAAGAAGAAAAATCTAAACAAAATATATTGTTGGTCTTGGTTGAAAAGGCTGGTGAAGATAAGGAGGTAGTACAAACTGTTAGAGAGGATCTGTCTACAACAGCTGATGTAGTTGGAGAAAACAAAACACAAAAAAACAAAGATGTAAACCTAATAGATATATCAGGTGATGCAGCAGTTTTGAAACAATCGGTTGATGAAGGACAAACTGTGGTTGAGATGGAAGAAGATTCTGTATCTGATCAGATGCAGTCAGCTAATGGTTCAGGTGATAGGCAGAGTTCTGACAAAAATCAAGACGTAGAACTAGTGTCACGATCTCTAGCTGGAGTGCCTGTGAGCTTCAGTAGAGGGCACTCCACTCAGGACTCATTCAGAACTCCATTTCCCATCCTGCCTCACTCCTGGGACTGATTGCACACACACCTGCACCTAATTACATACACACACCTGCAGCTAATACACACACCCATTTAAGCAGCACACTCACGCCAACTCTCTGCGAAGTCTTGTTTAGCTCCGTCTAACATTTCCGAGCGGTTTCTCTTTGTTTGTTCTTCCGTGTCTGATTTTTGGATTGTGTATTCTGACTCTGATTCTCTGCTGCCTGCCCCGATCTCTGCTTGTTTCTGGTTTCGATTCTGGTTACCCCTGACATACCTGACGCCACTCCTGATTTCCACCTGTCTGACCACTCTGTTAATAAATACTGCGATTGGATCCGAACGTCTCTGACTCTCCATTGTAACAGAAGACTTCGCCAAACCAGGATCCGGAATTCTCTCATTAGCAAGATGTCGGTTCCCAATTCTAGGTCAGTGTGTCAACTATCTAGCCCTATCATTGACCCAGTGGACCAGCTACTGCACCTTCGGCAAGGAGATCAATCTATTGAGGAGTATGTTCAGCAGTTCTGTGAGTTAGTATATCAAGTTCCTCTAAATGATGAAGCTTTGTTTAAGGACTTGTTTTGTTTTGGACTCAATGAATCAATTTAATTATGGTTACCTGGAGGGGAATTTAATGGCCGTCTAAGAGACATTATGGACTATGCACTCTTGTTATGTGGTTCTTTTTTCACTGTGGGAGAGGCAGAGGACTTTAAAACCTCAAAGTCTCTCCACGAAATGGCTAGCAGCCCGGAGGCGGTTCACAAAATGGCCACCGCTCCTGAGACTCATCCTGTCATGGCTACCACTCCAGCGCCTGTGCTCAAGATGGCCGCCAGCCCAGCGCCACTGCACGAGATGGCCGCCAGCCCAGCGCCACTGCACGAGATGGCCGCCAGCCCAGCGCCACTGCACGAGATGGCCGCCAGCCCAGCGCCACTGCACGAGATGGCCGCCAGCCCAGCGCCCCTGCACGAGATGGCCGCCAGCCCGGCGCCACTGCACAAGATGGCCGCCAGCCCAGCGCCACAGCACGAGATGGCCGCCAGCCCAGCGCCGCAGCACGAGATGGCCGCCAGCCCAGCGCCACAGCACGAGATGGCCGCCAGCCCAGCGCCACAGCACAAGATGGCCGACTCAATGCCTGAGTCTCCGGACAAGGTACCACCGACTCGCCGTCATAGAGGGCGGAGGAGGAGACAGGCATCGACCGTTCCCGAGCATCCCGCTGCCGGCCCGGAGGAGGTTCCCGAGCAGCCTGCTGCCGTCCCGGAGTCGGAGGCGGGTTCCGATGCCGTCCCGGAGGCCGAGGCGGTGCCCGATGCGGTGTCCGAGGCCGTTCCCGATGCGGTGCCCGAGACCGAGGCGGGGTCTAAGGCCATTCCTGAGGCGGTGTCCAATGCGGTGCCCGAGATGGTTCCCGAAGCCGAGGCGCTTCGCGTCTCCACAGGCCGTCCAGAGCACCTTCGCATCTCCACAGGCCGTCCAGAGCACCTTCTTCGCGTCTCCACAGGCCGTCCAGAGCACCTTCGCGTCTCCACAGGCCGTCCAGAGCACCTTCGCGTCTCCACAGGCCGTCCAGAGCACCTTCCCGTCTCCACAGGCCGTCCAGAGTCAGGTCAGGTCCCCGCTGACCGTCCAGAGTCAGGTCAGGTCCCCGTGGATCTTAGTGAACAAGGTCAAGCCACAGTTAAACTTTATGAGGCCAGTCAAATCACTACCAATCTTCCAGAGTTTTTCATCATACCACAACAGATCATCCAGAGCCTCGTCACAGCCTGTCTGTTGCACCAAGCAAGGTTCTCTCAGCCTGTTGTATTGATGTCAAGGAGACTGTAACTGCTGCAGAACCTTCGGAGGTGTCAGTAGTATCCATCCAGGAACTCTCGTCCTGTCCTGTCATGGCCAAGGAGGTCGTCCACCAACTCACCGCCCATCCTGTCACGGCCACGGAGGCCGTCTATGAACTCATTGCCTGCCCTGTCACGGCTTAGGAGGCCGTCTATGAACTCTCGTCCTACCCTGTCACGGCCATGGAGACCGGCTGTGAACTCTCTGCCGGCCCTGTCACGGCTATGGAGGCCATTTGGGAACTCTCTAACCACCTCATCATGACCATGGAGGCCGCCATTAACCTGTTTATGTTCTCGGTTTCAGTCCCACCTGACCAGACTTGCTCTCCTGTGCCGTTGACTCCACTGTGGTGGTCCTCTGCTCCACCCTGGTCAACTTCTGTCCCGTCTGCTCCGCCCTGGTGGGCTTCTATCCCATCTGCTCAGCGGTGGGGGCTCCTTGCTCCGCCCTGGTGGGCTCCAGTTCCGCCTGCTCCGCCCCGGTGGACTCCTGTTCCGTCGGCTCTGCCTTGGTCGCCAGCCATTCCACTTCCACAAGGACCAGGCCCTCCATCCCTCCCCTTGTTCCGCCTCCGCTCCACCGCCCTCCAAGACTGCATAGAGCGTCTGGAAGCCGCTCCTTGTGGGGGGGCTATGTCACAATCTCTAGCTGGAGTGCCTGTGAGCTTCAGTAGAGGGCACTCCACTCAGGACTCATTCAGAACTCCATTTCCCATCCTGCCTCACTCCTGGGACTGATTGCACACACACACCTGCACCTAATTACATACACACACCTGCAGCTAATACACACACACCCATATAAGCAGCACACTCACACCATCACACTGCGAAGTCTTGTTTAGCCCCGTCTAACAATTCTGAGCGGTTTCCCTTTGTTTGTTCTTCCGTGTCTGACTTTTGGATTGTGTGTTCTGACTCTGATTCTCTGCTGCCTGCCCCGATCTCTGCTTGATTCTGGTTACCCCTGACATACCTGACGCCATTCCTGATTTCCACCTGTCTGACCACTCTGTTAATAAATACTGCAATTGGATCCGAACGTCTCTGACTCTCCATTGTAACAACTAGTAGGAGATCATTGTTTATTGGAAGAACAGGATGAGTGTGTTTTTAAGACACCACAAAAGAGAAGAATGAAGCACCATCATTATTGTAAACCAAAAAGAATGGATAAAGTTGATTTGAGTCAAACTGATACTGAGAGTGAAACTGAACTTTCTGATTGTAGCATCTCCTTTGATCAATCTCAAGATGAGTTACCAAATCATTCTTACAATGTAGATGTTATTAAACTCTTTTTGAGAGTAACTAAGAATGCAAGAAATGTACGCATCACTGAATACTTTCCTGATTTAGAGCAATTTGCTGAGAAGGCAAACATTTTCAGGAGTGAAGGTCTCTTTTCTGATCAAGAGATTTACAGGTTGAAAAAGATTCTCACCAAAGTTAATGTACAATTAAGGACTAATGTTGGTAATGAAAAACATTATAATTTTACTTTTATGAGATTAGTTTCTATTGGTGTTTCTTGTGTATCCTTTTCTTCTCTTTGATTAGGGAATTTCATATTGCTTCTCTCAATTTGAATGGAGTACGAGAAGGGAAGAAAAGGTTTGAACTATATGAGTTAATCAAGATTAGAAGAATAGACATTTGTTTGCAAAAGAAACACATAGGGGGGCAGCTGTGGCCTAATGGTTAGAGATTTGGACTTGTAACCAGAAGGTCGCAGGTTCGAGTCTCGGTGCTGGCAGGAGTTGTAGGTGGGTGGGGAGTGAATGAACAGCACTCTCTTCCACCCTCAATACCCATGGCTGAAGTGCCCTTGAGCAATGCACTGAACCCCCAGTTGCTCCCCAGGCAGCTGGATATAGCTGCCCACTGCTCCGGGTGTGTGCTCACTTCTCACTGCTGTGTGTGTGCACTTGGATGGGTTAAATGCAGAGCACCAATTTCGAGTATGGTTTACCATACTTGACAAATGTCACGACTTTCACTTCACTTCACATAGTGATGCTTTTAATGAAGCTGATTGGGCAAGTGAATTTGATGGGTTATCCATTTGTAGCCATAACACATCTTTAAGTGGGGATGTTGCTATCCTGTTCTCAAAGAACTCTATTCCAGTTTCATACCAAGTTGAATAAATTGTAAAGGGAAGATTTTTAAAGATAAGAGCTCAATTTGGAAATCAGTTTTTTTTTTTTTATGTATTTATGTTCCCACCAATGCAGTTGAAAGAATGGGTTTTTTAGATATATTATGTAAAGTAATAAGTGATTGTAACACTGAGGATTTGTTTTTAATAGGAGGGGACTTTAACTGTACGGAAAATGCTTCTGATAGAAATCATGTTGAGCCCCATATGACTTCTCGAAAAAGACTTGTTCAATTAATAGAAATGCATGATTTAACTGACATATGGAGAAATTTTCAAAAGACACAGAGGCAGTATACTTGGCTTCATTCACACAATAATATGTTGTCTTTGGCAAGGTTGGACAGATTTTATGGTTTTAGTCATCAGCTTAATATTTTCAGAGATTGTTCTATTATTCCAGTAGGTTTTTTGGATCATAGTTTAGTGCAGTGTTTTTAACTTTGGGATCCATAAAACCTTAGAGTGCATTGTGGCATTTTAATAACACTTTATTAACTGATTTGAAATTTTTTTGGAATGATTTTAGAACCAGAAAGTCTGATTTCCAATCATTGCAGCAATGGTGGGACTTCGGTAAAATACAAATTAGACAATTGAGTCAACAGTATGCTTGCAACATCACCAAAGACCTAACTAATTTAATGGTACATTTAGAAAAAGATATAAAGAAACTTCAAGAATCTATTGTTACTGAACAAAATCAAGAGCTTATTGAAATTCTAGACAAAATAAAAAATAAAAAAGAACTTTTAAACCTGAAAGCACAAGGGGCTCTGATCAGATCCCGTTTCCAGAATATAGTGTGGATGGATATACCGTCAACAAAATTTTTAATTTGGAGAAAAAAAGTAAGTAAGTAAGAAAAGATGTATATATGGCTTACGCTCTAAGGATGGTGCACTCTTGTTGAATCATACAGATATTCGTAAGAGGGCAGTAGAATTTTATGAAGAACTGTATAGCAGTGAGCTTACACACAGGTCAGACAGTGACAATGTGTTTATTGAGGGTCTCCATTAGGTATTGGATGATGCCAATGGCGAGCTTTGTAGAGTGTTGACTTTAGAAGAGTTACAGAAAGCTCTTCAAAGCATGGAATGCGGCAGAGCACCGGGAATAGATGGCCTATCTGCAGACTTTTATAAGTCTTTTTGGCCTGAGAACGGTGCAGATCTGCTTGCAGTCATCAATGAAAGTTTGAGTAGTGGAAGATTACCACTGAGCTGCCACAGAGTGGTCGTTACTCTACTGCCTAAGAAAGGAGAACTGAGTGACATTAAAAATTGGAGGCCTGTCTCTTTGCTATGCAGTGATTATAAAATTCTATCTAAAGCGTTAGCAAATAGATTAAGTAAGGTTTTAGCAGAAATCATTCACTTTGATCAGACTTATTGTGTTCCAGGTAGGCAATTTTTTGATAATATTTCGTTTCTTAGAGACTTTCTTGATATTGGTAAGCTCTTGGAGGTTTTAGCAGAAATCATTCACTTTGATCAGACTTAT
>NW_024879175.1:215077-231212 GCF_018340385.1 Cyprinus carpio
TACAGCTGGGAAGGCAAATGACCATTATGCTATGCAGCATGTATCGAAAACACAAACCTTTTCCTTTGAGTCTCCGGTGCTTATATTCTCAACAAAAGTAAATGTAAAAGGGACATTATGCTGCATCTTCCACTCCTAGTATGCAGAGGTTGTGTTGTTTGAGATTAAAAAACTCCCACTCTATGGTGTTATACAGTCTAAGACCCACATCATTGAGGAATAACCACATGGATGACAGAAAAGATCCATATAAAGAGTTTTTGCCAGCCAGCCATAATGAACTCAGTCATAAAAAAAATAGCCTTACTTCTGAATGGCTCAATTTTGCTTTTGGCACACTAACAATACAAGAATGAGGCAATGGCTTTGGTCACCTGACATAGAATGCCAGCCAGCCAAAACAAGCACAGCTTTTTATTTTCATTTCCATTGGTATAATAAAAAAATAACTGCTAATAAAAATACAGTAAGTTCAATACGTAATCAACAACCTGAAATCGAGAGAGTAAATATGGAAATGAAGCCAACCCAAAACAGGATTTGTAGACAACTTATAACATTTTGCACTTTATTCAAACCAGCAGAGTCGCAGTAGTAGAGGCATGAAAGTGCAAAACATGCACTAACCTAACGGTTTTCCCACTTTAATATTTGTTTACATTACCCGGTATCACCTGCCTGTCTTCTTACACTGACACTATTATTGTGGTTATTAATAATAGTAGTAAATCGGGTCATCGCACAGCGTGTCATGTGATGTAAATATGACGGCACCCATAAGGGGGGCGACCCGCTTCTGTTAAATAAAACTGCTTTATCTACTAAACTGACATGGTTTCGACTGTCAATCTTGTTTAAGGCATATCATTGTAATAAAACGTGCCAAAGTGGCGGTTTATTTCTTTAAATATTAATTTTTATTCATCAGCAAAAAATAACTGTACCTTTAAGGGGGGGGGCTTCCTTGAAACTGAGCCACAGCAACTAGTACAAACTGTTTTAAAAACAATCAAACAACGTCAAAGCCACTTACATCCGAAAGGTAAACAATAATACTGTAGTGGCAGAGCAGGGAGTCATTAATCTTGACGTAAACGCCTGGAATTTACTGGTTTGGACAAGCCGAGCCAGTTTGCGACACTGGCGCCTAGTCAAATATTCATCTGCAAAGTTGCAAGTTTTCTTCTTTCTTTCTTTTTTCCACTTGGACACAGTTTCTTCTTTTAAAATGACGCTAAAGTGACTCGCTCTCGCTGTTTCTTTGGAAACCGAAACGCGAGGTGACACTGTAAGTTAACTGATCCATAAGAAGCGAGTTGAACTCACCCATACTGTCCTTCGATACGAGACCGTCTTGATCTGATGTGTACAATCTGCCGTCCTGGTAGCTGTTGTTAGCTAGCAGGCTGGATGCTAGCGGTAAAATCCTACTTGTGCGAGGAAACGTGTTGATGAAGGTGCTTGTTAGCGAGTTTATTTGCGTTACTAATCCATCCATCTTCGAAACTTGGTTTTGACGTCGGCCTGCTGTTTAAGTGTGAGGTATAATTCTTGAGAGTACTGTGCAGGAAGTTATCCCGAAGTCTCCACCTTTCTTAGATTTGCCTCCGCGATATTTCATCGGGAGGATCCCGCGAGAAGTCAGATTTCCTTGCTGGAATGCAAAAAGCTGAGGTGTGACATTTTAGTGTAAATTGGTTATTAAAGCACAAATGGCCACATCCACGCAAATATTGCAGTGATTTACCAATATAAAAATATCATATAATATATATTTATAATATAATGTTATACATATACATAGTTAAACTTTGCGAATTTGTACAGCAAACATTGTAAATTAACTGGAAATATACTTGTATATTTATTGTATATAGAAGCTTTTTCTGAAGTGTATTAAAAAATGAAAAGGCGATTTTTTTTGTTTCATCATGTCTTAAATAGGCCTATTTTAATTACAAAAAAAAAAAAAAAGATCATGTTGCATTTACATTGGGGTGGGGGTACCAGTATTCTGCAGTCACGTAACATCATGATATTTTGTCAACAGAGTATGTAGGCGGTGAAGTAGCTGTGAAATCTCGTCTTCTCTCAGTGAAGTCTCTCTGTTGGCTGATTCTTTGCATAAATTTGGCTATTAAGCTGTTACCGGTACAAGCGGAATTGCCTCAATCAAAGTCAATTTCCATTACCCTAAAGCCTATGTTACTTTTCCCTAAGTTGTTATGGCAGGTTTGAAATGATATTCCTGCGAAAGAGCCTAATGTCCATGATTACATGGACAACACACAAAGCAATTAAATTTACTGAGAAAGAATGGTAGCCTGGTACACTACGACTTACGGACTGGAAGAGTGCGTTTAGGGCATCAATTCTGAAGGGTAAACATGAGAACCTTTTATTCTGTTAGTAGCCTGCAACATAGTGGATTAATATGCAACCTAATTTTAAACAACTAAATGTATTATTGTTGATAGTGAAAAACCTATGCAGTAATAAAGGAAAAAACCATGAAAAATAATATGCAAAATGGTCATAATATCTTAAATGTATGAGAAAAGCAAGTAAACCAAAAAAGTGTAAAAGAAAAAGTTGGTGCGTGGTTACTTTTAGATTTTGACAATCTATTATTTACAACTGTTTAAAACGTTAATATTTCTATCTATATTACATGACCTACAGAAACATACATTTGCCTGTGAACTCTACCAATATATTGACACACACGGCACACCACACAATTTATCTATCTATCTACATAATAGACTATCCATCTATAGTTGGGGTCGTAAGATCCAATGGTTTCCTAGGAATGGAGTTGTGTCTGATATGCAAATGAAGTCATGATTTTCTATGTGGCTTCCGTTATATGTCTGCTAGGACATAAACAACACTGCAAACTTTATGTAGTAGTTCTGACGCACCCCAGTGTTTAGTAGATTCTATATGTGGCTTTGTTAATCTATCCCCTCATAAACACATTCAGAACTAGTAACAGCATTCCAAATCGGTGTGAAGTTTGGCAAATGGTGGCTGTACGCCTTAATAGGTCCTTAATATATTGCTTGATGTTTTCAATTATTTTGTTTGTTTACACATCTTTATACAGACCTATGTATAATGAGTGGCATTTCTTCAATATATTCCTAATGGTTGTTGTCTCTCTCTGCGGGGGCACTCCAAGCAATTGCTTAGACCTTTTAAACCATTGAAACATTCACTTTAAGTTGCCTTAGTACCAAATTGGGTAAAACTTATCAAGTCCTAATCTTTAGCCTTCGCTTAATTAAATGTCATTATTTATTGTAATAAATTATTGTCACAAAATCAAATCATTAACTAGGTTAACCCCGATATTGTAAAATTCTCAATATATGGCTTCTTTTTCAGCCAGCAGAGGGCAGGCAGAATATGAAAAAAAAAAAATACAAAACTAAGACCGGGGTGGATTGACGCTGTATTTTCTTTTACATCAATAGTGTTTTTCTCTTTACTTTCTGACTTTAAATGTCTTAGTTTGCACAAGAAATAAAATCATTCAAATAATATATAAATATGAATGTAATATAATATAATATAATAGAATATAATATAATATACTGATTTACAACGTAATATTTGTAAGGCATTTTGAGTATTGCTGTTCTACTGATGACATATTAACATAATGACTGACATATAATTATAAAATATACTTTGGTTGTTAGCTTTAGACATATTCATGATCTGAAACTCTAGAACTACAGACACATCACTTTATATCCTGTAGCAGATGCTAACAAAAATCTGGTGTCAGCACACATAATAAAAATGTAGTAAAATATTAAAGGCTTTCACTCCACAGTGCTGATGGAATGTTGTTTGTTTATAGCACTAGGTGGTTCTGTGTGACTGCACAAAGGCACAAAATAAACATATTGTTGTACATTTCTGCAGGATGCACTAATGTTCGTCATAGCAAGGCATTTTGTCCTTACCCTAACGTCTAACTCACTAACCCACTTAGAGCGAGTTCCCGGGGCAGAAACAGTTTGGCAAGTGGGAGCATTTCTCCATTTCATCCTTTTAGCTCTCAGATGCACGTGTAGGCCTTTGCCAGATGGTGTGCTCTTCATCTGCCAGTGGCCTGTCTGAGAACACACTGGGAAATGATTCTCCTGTCTTTGGGCCAGTGACACAAAAGAGCGTATGCTGTTTGCATATGTCTGAGGCCATGAGAATGGACTGTTTGGATGAGGTACTTTCTTTTCAAACCATAATGCAAATGAGAGACTGGACATGTGTAGGTATAGGCATAGGCCTACTTTCATACATTTATGTGTGTAATATTTGATTTAGATAGCCCTATAATATTTGTTATCATTCCATAGCATAAATGATACAATTAACATAAATGTATGTAAATGTAGGCCTATTATTTATCAAATATGTAATATTTTTATAAGAACCTTATATATTTATATAGTTATATTTACATATGTTTTTATATCTGTCGTTTGTATGTTTTATTACATTTGTGAGTGTGTGTGTGTGTGTGTGTGTGTGGTGTGTGGTGTGTGTGTGTGGGTGTGTGTGTGTGTGTGTGTGTGTTCTTTAAAAAAAAACTTTCTTATGCTCATCAAGGCTATATTTGATCAAAAACATAGAAAAAAATCATTTTTTTGGAAATATTATTTAAAATAACAGTTTTCTATATGAATATACTTTTAGAATATAATTTATTCCTGTGAAGCAAAGCTGAATTTTCAGCATCATATATACAGTCTTCAGTGTCACAATGATTTTATTCAGCAAGGATGGGTTCTTAAAATTATAAAATTTAAATGATAAAATTTTAAAATAAACAGATTTTTATTCAGCATGTTATATATGTTTTTACACATTTATACAGGCTTTTATATTTAACTTTATATAAGTTGTAAGGTTAAATTGAGGTCACATTGTCCAATTTTACTGTAATGATTTACACAGTGTGTGCCACAATGATAATAATTAAACTTCATTACTTTGTGTGTGCGTACAGTACACCTGTGCAACACCTTTAGTCATACTATTTGTTTAGTCTGACTCCACTTACACCACGACTCCCCCAGTATCTTCCCGGAAACCGGCTCGTATCAGGCTCCTGATACGGCGTGCGGCGCAGACAAGCAGCCAGTGACGAGTTTCGGTCGTGACGTGTGTCGCCAGTACCCGCCCATCCGCAGCCCGTCTTTGCGGCACAGGAATCGGTAACCTGGACAAACAGCAGCCAGACTTCAGTCCACAGATCCATCCATCATCGCTATGGGAATTATAGCGTTTCTTCTCCAAAACGAAGCGCTTGTCCCCTACTACTTGAAACCAGTGCACGCGGGGCACAGACTATAAAGGCGTCCAGTGGACGGAATTTGTACATTCTGAGGGAATAAGCCAGCAAAGGGACAATACCTCACAACAATTGTGGGTGTCCTGTTGATGCGGAGATGCTGATGCTCCACCTATGAAAGCAAAAAGTAACAGATTGTGGATCTGGGCATATTTAAACAAGAGTGATTCCACTGGGACAATGCCTGGGAAAAATGTCTATGAGTTGGTCGCTGATAATGGTAAGTGATACATTTATTTACGCATTATGCTTCTCTAGTCCTATCGAATAATTCTGGCTTGTTGTTGGATTTAAAGGGACAGTAGAGGTACCTGGTGTCGCTCTTGGTGTATACTACTGTAGTGAGGATGGAGCCCAAAACAAAAGATTAGCACAGGATAATAAAGCAAATTATTTTTTCCTTTAAACGATATTAATAGTTAAGGTGGCACACGTAGGCTTATGACAACAGCTTAAATGGATAAACACAATCTTAAGAGTATTATTGTAGGCTATTGTTTGTGGTACTAATTTCACATATTATCCTACATTAGTCAATATTTTAAAAATAAAAACTCTAAATAACAATTCTATCAAACGTGGAATTTTTAAAGGTTAAATTAGGGCACCACTTGACCTATTTTTAAGATGTATTAAAATGGGAAGTAAATTTTTTTTTCTTTTTGGGTAAATTATATTACATTGTTGGTGGTTGTCTATGGCTTAGTAATATTCATATGTATTAGTTTAAAGGACATTTGTTTTACTTAAAACTACTGCTTGGTAAAACCATTCATTAATGTTCCTATGTTGTTTTTGTTTTGAAGATATTAAAAACCATTTGATATTTTTTGATTTTTTCAAAGTGATTCATATGACTTAATACTATGTCTATAGTCATGGTTTGATGTCAATTGGCTTGATATTTTCTATATGTTTTCATTCTAAAGACATGTGCATTGACATAGGGTTATTGTTCATAAACCAATGTCATGTTTGACATGGCTTATAATGGGCATGTGTTGTAAAGATTTACATTACTTAATATCCTCATGAAAGTATAGAAGCCAGCTGAGTGTGTAATTTGGGTATCTCTCTTCAAACTGCGGCTCATTCATTAGTGCAGGTCTTTATCAGGGGACCTTTAAATCCCATAATGCACACAGCTTACTGCTGAATGCTCAGTTTTCAAAAATTGGATTCAGTTGTTTGATACCCATGTAGGCCAATGTGCATTGTTAGTTTCACAACACCAGAGGTTTAGCAGTTGGCTATGCGGTTTCAAATCATCCATGCACCCTCGAAAAAACTTATTATTGGCATTGACGCAAATGATGCAATGTGTTTGGCAGGGGGCCTGACATTTGCAGGAAATTCCTCACTCATCATGGGCCACCCTGCAGACTCGTTGGCTGTTGTGGATTATTTAAACGGGCATGAATGCCTCTAGACAGGGAATGTTTGTTCTTGCTTCGCAGTCTTCAGTTATTATGTATCAGAGGGTGTAACAGGTGATTGTCTGGCACATGGAGTCCTGATGATATCACATCTGGCCCTGTGTCTGTTCTTGTAAAATTGCATGCCCCTATGTTTTGTCTTGAGGGACACAAAACTCTTCTCAAATTTAACCTGAAGGTTCATAGGCCCAAATTTCACTGAGACACACCCAGGGGGTTGTTCAATGACACTATTACATTTGGTCACCCCCATGTTCAGTATTTAGTTACGTCATTGATTACTCACCAAGTATAAAAAAAATGTGATGTTATGTAATTATGTATGCACAGATTGCAAGCTCATGTATCAGTGAAAATGCCAAGTTCCATTTACTCAAAGGTTAGTCAGGAAAACCCCGCAATGAGTCATTACAAAACATCATGGCTCATAAGAGGCAGCTCAGTCAAACAATACCCTTGCAAAGTGTAAAATTTACGGTTTTAAATGTATACCGCTTAATATATATTCAGATAAATAGTTAATTGAACTTCTATCCTGTGTGTTCACTTAATCAAAAATCTGTAAAGGACCACAGAAAGGGAACAAAATGCAAGTAGGATCTTCATTAATAATCTGTTCTCTGATGAACAAGAAGATAATAATCTTTAGTCTTAATAGAGTTTAAGAACGCTTTTTTTGCTTTGTTTGTTGTTTTCTCATGGCCTTTAAGGACTAATAATATGTCTGCATAACATTTAGAATAAATATTTATGAACGTCTTTGTATATTAATTGATTTTCTATGAAAAATGGCACTTTGACAAGTCACCAGCTATAAAAGGGTTCCGTTTGAAATTGGTGCCAGAACTGCATATTTCTGAATGTTGAAGACATTACACAGACATGGATGGCAAGAATTCGAAATACCACTCTCACATAAAGAAGTCATATTTATGTAAGCTTCCGTAAAAATGTCCAAATTAGTTTCGTACAAATGCCCTTTAAACCCGACGCTGTTAGGGTGGGATGAGAAGATGGAGTTAGTTGTAACATGTCTTTAGTGTTTTGTACCACATTCGTTCCTTCTTGTGGTTTTTGAAAGCAAAAGGAGTGCGTGAAAAAGTGTTCTCTATATCTTGGGTTTGCCAGTTCTCTCCTTACCAGAACCTTTTGAAGGAAAAAAAAACCCAACTCGTGCGACAACAGTGTACTCATTCTTCACTTTAGAAGCACAACTAAGCCATACAGACATTGTACTGTAATCAGTGTGAAGTTGTCAATTCCCCCCTCGCCTGCCCTAATTCAAAACCCTCGTCTGTGTCAGTTCACTGCTGGCCCTTTCTAGAGCTACGGGCCTCTGGGGAACGCACAGCTTTGTCTAAATCGCTATTCATGCTCAGTCTGTACCCTGAAAACAATCCCCATCAGCCTCCATGAAGAGCAACATTGTGCATCCGAAGCCCAAGCGCTCTGGCATCGTTCCCACAGTTCCCAGCGATGGCAGTATTTGTTGGCTGGAGAATATTCAATGTCTGTTTGTTTTGATTCAAGCCCTCCCCGTATTAGCGAGGAAGGCATTAGTCTCCTGCAATTTTATAATAGGTCTTCTGTGCGGTCTGTTGTTGAGGAATGGTAATAAAACTACAGGGGATTCATGATCAGCAGTTGATAGAGCGTTGTGTTTAGAAACTGATGATGACAGCGAGGCCCATGTGTCCGCGCTTTCCAGCATCATATTTTTTGGTGATGAATTTTGTCCCAAGCCAAGCTTGCCTGTCGGTTTAGGTGTCCGAATTAATTAAATTGGGCTAGCTCATAAGACTATTAGGGGCCGTTAACATGCTGTTGCAGTCGGCTTGCTGGATGAGCCAGAGGCAAGAGGGGGCCGTTATGACGGGAATTTTGGCTTTCAATGGGGCAAGCTAAGCTGCAGTAACTTTAGAGCGGCTGTAATACAGGCTTCTTTGTCATTGGTGCTCTGAAGGTCACCGGCTGCGGGAGTGCTGTCAACGATTCTAAGGTTCCCTGTTGTTGGTCTATAAAGTGTTTTTTGCATGGGTGATTTGTTGAAGACTGTGGAAGCAGACTTTTATTTTGAGAGGAATTATGAGCGTTTACGCCTCTGCTTGCATAGCTGGCTCAAGAGAACATGCTTACAATCCTGCCACTGATGTTGCACTTAAAAGTTCTGAGGTCATTCGTTCCATATTATGACATCAATATGCCCTTGAGATATTGCTCATTACCTAAACGTAATGCTAGCTGTTGATATTCTCTGTTTTTTTCTCTTTTTCAATATAATAATGACATTTTTTTAAATTGCCCATTGAGCAATATTTTGTACAGCATACTGTTGTGCATTAATGAATATTTATTGTGTTACCAGTAAAATACACACATTGAAACAATTGTAATAATAATAAAAAGACAAATTTAACACAAACAAGGTTCTCACCATCCTGGACAGTGCAAGCAGTGTTTTTTCATTGCATAGAAAGTGGTGAAACTTTTTGCAGTTTTTTTTGTGGTATCTGATGAAATTCAAAAAAAGGGAGATTCTTGAAATTTGAAAATTTTCGAAATATTCCCATATCACTCATGATCTGAAAGGAACATTGTTCCAAAGAAAATACATACATTAGTTCAAATAAAACATAACTAGCAGATTTTGAAGAAAAGGTGAATGGGTCTTTACAAATGGTGCAGCCAAATGGCAGTCTCACTAATGTATTTCTTATATAGTGCCTTATTTCATTAAGAACAAGGCCAAGTGGGAGATGATGTGAGCAATTTTAAACAGTGTTTTCTGTTGTCTTATTTCAAATAAAATGGTTTGCACAAATCTTCAATTTCTCAACGATCATTCTTATAAAATGTTGGGATGAAATAGAAATTATTCCCTTCTAAACACATTATCATCTATTAATGTGTTTTTTCTTTCCTGCGAAATGACAGACCTTTCTTATGACGTATGCTGGACTTCACCAATAATTTTGTCCACATAAACCTCACTTCCACCCTGTATATTTTTTCAATAATCCATTTTTACCCAGATGCACGTCACACTATGGAAGAAATCATCTGTTGCTACTTCCATTTCATCACAACTGTAAATGACTCTTGGCTCCGTTTTCTTGAATTAGTGACTCTTCCACTGGTGATTATGAAATGTCAAACTTGTCTCGTAGTTGTTGAAAGGACATGAGTATGTAGCCATCAAACAAATGAAAAGAATTTTCTAGCACCAGTGGTTTTTTCTTTATCGTTATATTGTTGACTCTTGTTACAATACAAACTGATGGCGCAGTGGTCATTCATGCTAAATAGACTTTTATTGTGTGTTTGGATTGTTTGTATTGTCATTTGCATAACAGTTCTTCTTTTTGTTCTTTCATTGCTGTTAGCTGCCTGTTCACTGCGGTCAGTGACATCTTAGCCCACGGCTGGGGTTTAGCCCGACCACAGAGAAGCCCTTGTCTCCTGCGACTACTACCACTTCCCCATCGACCCCGCAACTGGAAACAAGCTGGTGTGGACAAGTGTCCGGGGACCTAGTGTCTCCCAATGCACAGAGCAGCGTACGGGAATGCAGCCATGCCAGATGCACCTTCACCCGGGGCGAGAACGGTGTCAGAGTGCCACCTCTGGCAGAGACGTGCAAAGCCCATTTGTCGAGAAAACTCCTGTACGTCCACCAACGAACGGTTGGGCGTGTGTCGCCAGGCAGCTTCTCCAGGGTGGAAAGTGTAGCGGTACTATTTGGCCACCGGGGTGGGGCGTTCGAAAGCGGGGTAGTAGACAGAGGATGTGCGCTGCCGGGAATTCAGAGTGGCACCTTCTCCGACGTGGCATCAGATGCTCTGAGGTTGCCGGATCTCACACAGAGTGCCCTCATCTTTGGGCTTAACGATGCTGATCAAAGCCACAGGAAAAGACTGATAGTGTGTGTGGGCCAACTCCAGCCACAGTCTGTTCTATTGTCCTACGTTGGGAGGCCTGCGTTTCCAAGGCTTCCAGCACTGATGTCAGCATATTTTTGTTAGGGAGGTGAGAGTGGACAAAGCTCAGTGAAGACGCTATTCCTCACTGATAGCTAGGAGTGTGATGACAGATAGACAGATAGATAGACAAGATGAGATCATAGACAGGACAGACAGACAGATAGACAGATAGATAGATTTCTTTACTTGGTAGTGTAGATTTTTGGTTGTTGTACAAGTGATTCATCCACTGGTTATGTTATAACAGTCCCCTTTTCAACTGGATTGCTCAACCCCTTCATCACCTTCCCTATTGCGTGTGTTAACTAAAGCAGTGTTGTATGTGATGTTTTTGTGTATGTTCTTTAGAGAACTTTTTTTTTTTTTTAAGCCTGTACGGATGTAGCTGTTTATGAGCTATAGCTTTTAAAATTAACTTAGTGCCTGCTAGGCAAGTTTTTTCTAGCTTACTGCCTAAATAATAATAATTATAATTATGTTATTATTAATAATAATAATAAAAATTTAATATAAAATCATGAATTATAACACCTTTTAATTCCCAAATTACACTACCTATCAAGATTTTTAAGATTGGTAAGATTTTTAAAAGTTTTTCAGAGAAAACTCTTGTGATCACAAAAACTGCATAAAGGGATTTTGATCAAAAATACAATAATAAAGAACGTTTTTTTTAAACTATTTTAATATATTTTTTTTTATTTTAATATAATTTATTTTTAAACTTTTTTAAACTCCAGTTTTCATTTAACATACCTTCAGAAATCATTCTACAATGTGATTTGTGTTTTTTCATTTTTTTGTGGAAACTGTGATACATTTTTTCAGAAGCATTTGATGAATAGAGTTCAAAAGAACCTCATTTTTTGAAATAGAAGTAACCTTTGTAACATTTATAAATTTTTTAAATTTGTCATTTTTTGATTAATTTAACAAATTCGCTAAAAAAAAGTGTTAATTTCCTAAAAAAAAAAAAAAAAAAATGATCCAAACTCTGAATATTTATTATGAAAAAATGTGCAAAAAAAAGAAAAAATTTTTTTTACGTGTTCCCAAAAGCGTCATAGTATTGCCAGTAGTTTTACCCTTATCTTTTTTTAGAAAAAACTATTTCTGTTCAGTTTGCTTGATTTATTTTTTGGGTCAAATCGGAGTTAAGATGAGAAATTTTGTGGATTATGTTGGCTGAGAGCACAGCCCATTTTGCATCTACGCTCCAGTTGATGTGGATAAAGTTAGATATTCCTTCTTTTTTGTTGTCTGGTTAAGCTCATTTTAGGAGTTTTATTCTCCTCTCTGTCCGTTTTGTCTCCCAATTATATGGTTACTGCAACAGCAAATACTGCAGTTTACCAGCTACAGAGATTCAGTATGTGACGGGCCAGTCCTCAGTAGCACAGACACGGCCCTCGACGCTGAAGAAGACATTCCCACAACTAAGCTTCCTCCAAGGCTAGTGATGAGGATGGCAGACTTTTAATTGCTGCAACTAAGGACCTCCTAAATGCAAAACAAGTTTCCTTATCACAAGACCCCTGCCTCCCAGTCAAAGGCCATGGAGACTCTGTCTGAGGGCAAGGTCCAAGGTTTGGGCTACCGGCCATCCGCAGGGGTGCCCCCGGGGCCCTAGCCGCACAAGCACTTTGACATCAATGAGCCCCGCCTTTGGATGATAGTTTGTGACTTTGCTGGTGCTGGTAGTGTTTGTGGTGTGCAGATAAAGGAGTTCGCGAGTGCTAAAAGAAGGGTCCCAGAAGGACCAAGCAGCATCATGGAGGGAAAGCCATCCAAAAAGAACCCCAGTCTCCAGCGCAGACCAAGGAGAGGGTGGATCTACTCTCAAATGGACAGGGGTGATTTATTTTTTTGTTTTTATAGATTATTTTCAATTTTTTGTGTTTGTTTCCAAAACTTTGTGATGGGAAAAAATTTGAGATGGGGGGAAAAGGCTTTTATTTCTTTGTTCATGTGAGCAAACTCAGAGTTTCAGGGGAAAAACAATAGTTTCTTAGGAGAACCTATAGCCATTTAAAAAATTAATTGTTCTCCCATCTTTAATTTAAATTCTGTCACCCTTTTTTCTCTTAAATGTCTTTTTTCAATTTTTCGTCAAAATGTTTATTAAATGGTAAATCAAATTTACCTGATTAAGTTGCCAGTCCCAAACAATAAAAAATCACCTTAAACTCAAATCAAAAAAAAAAAAAAATTATATTGAAAAAAAGTACGTTTTCAGAAGTGTAAAAAGGGGTTTGTAGAGAAGAATTGGACAAAGTGTGAAAGCATTTAAGGAAAATTTTAAATTTTAAAAACTTTACATTAAAGTTCATTAAAGTGATTTGAAAAATACATTCTCTTACCCCAGCGTACCCTTTAAGTAAAATTTGTGGTTGATTTTCCAAAAAATTTAAAAAACACTCTGGGGGTTTTCAAATTTTTGTTTGAGAATCCGACCAGCGCACAGCAAAAACCCAAAAAACCCAAATGGTGTGTTTTTTTAGGCGGGGGCTCCCGTTGGCGACCAGTGGCAGGCAGAAAGAGGCCTCAAGTACGGAAACTGTGCGGGACTTTCAGTTCATCTAAAATAGATTGATGAATCTTTTATGAAAAGTGTTAAGGAATATGCTTTGGGGGGGTGCACAGACACGGACTTGCAAATAAAATTATAAGCACTAGATAGAGCACTGGGGATCGTCTCACACCAGCGCGTATCGTATTGGAATCAAGAGTAACAACCAAAACAGGGGAAATCCCTCTCTCGGGGTTCTGTAAAGTAGGGATCTTTAAAAAACCCTGATCCCCTTTGTTTCCATTCTGCCCCTTTGGGAGCATTGTTTGTCTCTGGTGTTTCCCCTTTCTCTTTTATTAATTATTCACACTTGGTTGTTAATAGCCACAGAGGCTGTTTAGGTTAGTTGGGACTGTGGAGTGGGCACCGGCTATCTCGCCATCAGGTATGCACCTGTGTGTATGCTCGAGCAGTTGGAACCAGATTTTCTAGTTCTTTTGGTTTGAGAGAACCGAGGAGTGTATCGGTGGACCATGGTCGGTGGGGGGGGGGGAGATGAGTGGTGTGGCTGACTAATGTGTCCATGAGCGGTTCCTGAAATCGGGTGCTGCGCAACACTAACTGTAAGGTTTTAGTTGAATGACTCAATCCTACAACAATTTGGATATGATGCAACTGACATTAAATCATGGAATAGGATAAATGAGTAATCAAATGAGTAAAAAATTGCTCCAGATCTCCATTGGAAACATGGAATGTCAGATCATTTAGACTTTCGGCTGGGCTATTTTGACTTTAGTTCTATTGGGGAAACCCCCAACCACCCATAAGGGTGTGGACACATCAGCAAAATTTAAAGTAGGCAAAAATCATCTATTGCCCAATAGTCTGAAGTGACGTTTTGAATCTGGTTAAAACAGGGGTCACTTTCAAACCAACCCAGTTTTCTGTTGATCATCCCCAGAGAATTTGCATGACCAACTAAACCCCGATTAGCCAAGAAATCTGTGTGGGAAGACCTTTTTTTTCCCAAAGTTTCACCCTCCATTGGATTTATATTGGGGAATTAATAGATTATACCTATCAAATTAAAAATTTGTACCCTGTAATGACCTAGCCCCCAAAAAAGTATACCTCAAACAAAAATGCTGGATTTCAACTGGGAAATTATGAGAGAGGTGTAACATTGTTTTTTTTCCCCCAGCTTTGTGGACTTTAACAATTACTATTATCTGGGATATTGCTATTATTAATGATGAATAATTATAAGGCAATCTAAAAGTCCCCAATTTTTTAAGAGTAGTTTTATGATATTTCATTGTTATTTTGGCGGCGTTTGAAATAGTGGAATATAAAGGAAAGGGGAACCAATGACCTTAAACACTTCCACCAGGTGCAACAAAAAAAACAAAACAACAACAACAAAAAACACTTGTGCTATTTTTTACTGCGGTTTTTTTCCCCCTTGCCCCCTAAACGTGAACAACTTTGTTTATTGATTGGCCAAGAATTTTTAAATTAAACTTTTAAATTTAAACTGAAATGAGCCTCTTAGATTCATGTTAAAAAGCACAGGAAACCTTTAAACAGGCTTTTGCCCCCCGGAACACAACACAAAACTATCCTTGCATTCAATGTGTGAAATTTGGGCGGCCTGAAGTGATTTTGCCCTTTTTACTACATTAGTGAAATAAGGGAAAAAGGGCCGAGGGGAAACATACATAAAGATGAAGGACGTCCAAATAATAAATTCTTTCTTTGGGAGGTAAAAAAAGCCCTAAGGAGGATAAAGAGAACCACCCGCTGCCCCCCTAAACAACCTCTGCAATGGTGTATCTATAAACCCACTGCCCAGAGTCGGGGTGGGGGGGCTTTTTAAGAGCATTGGGAACTTAGGGTGACCCAACCTTCCCAGCATTTTTTTTTAGGGTCGGGGAAACCCGGGGGAAGCTTGGGACCCCTTCAGTGAACCTCCCCGGGTCTTTACGCAATGGTTTCATTGTTTTGAGGGGGAAAGGGATACGTGGCGGATGGTGTAGGGGGTGTCAGGGTTTTATGGGATACTGCATTGCCGGAGAATTCCGCAAAGCCCCCACGGATCTCAAAAGGGGGGTCCTGACTCCCTTTGGGATTCCTTTGTTTTGAGCCAACCTAGACCTGTTGCAGCTTTTGCCACCTTTTTAAATTCTCATATGAAGCGTTTAATGCTTCGTTCTATTGGGAAAAGGCTGTAGTGGAAAGCTGTTGTCTTTGTACATGAAAAATGAGCCAAAAGGGTTTTTTCCCCTTTACAAAACGCCTTTTGTAGTCCCCTTTTTTACAGTGTTTTTAAGTGGAGATGGGTGGCCCAACAAAGTGGTCAGCCGTTAACCTTGTATTTTCTCAATCCATTTTATTTACATTAAATATGGTCCTGCATTAGCAAAGCTTTACTTGAGAAAAGATGGTCCATGTTTGGAGGTGGGGGGTTTTTTTGGGGTTTAGAGGGGGGTGGGGTTGTTCGGGGCTCTCCCCTGGGGGAAAAGCTTTTGAGCGTCTGGCGGACAGGTCTGATGTCCAGATCATCTTCCTGATGGAGGGCTGGAAGAGATGTGGGAGGGTTTGGGGGGTCCTCCTGAAAATACTGTTGGTTTTTGCTGGAGCATTGTGAAAGGGAAAATGCCCAGGAGGGGGGGGAAAGGGGGGGCCTGATGATCTTTTCAGCTGTGTTCACTGTCCGCTGGAGGGGTCTTACACAGTCTGCTGCACTATAGTTCCCATATCCCAGACAGTGAGGGCAGCGGGAATCAGCACACTCTCAAGGGTTTATCCCTGTAGAATGTGGTGGGGGATGGGTGGAGGA
>NW_024879175.1:232212-250796 GCF_018340385.1 Cyprinus carpio
GACATACTGTGTACAGAGTGGCTGGTCACATAAAGTTGAAATCGATAATGGTGCTTATAAAACCAAGAAAGGAAAGAATTACAGCTCTCTTCTTTGAATAAAATGTGCAATTCTATGGGACTCAGCGTGGTACCATCTCTTTCTGTAGACCCACCGACTCTTTAAATGTTAAAGCAATTTCCCACAGAGAAGCGGAGGAAGGAGAGTGTTTGACAGTTAATTGGTGGAGCCTTTTCATTGCAAAATCTCCTAATGCTCTTTTTCTTATTTCATGAATGGCCCTATTTTCATCTATCAATCTCCATGGCCTCGCTCACACCTGCAGCATTGTTCGCTCTTAAAGCCGTGCTTTGAAATGACCTGACATGACTCTTCTTACTGTGTCAATCCAGGTCTTTTTTTTTTTTTTTTTGGACACCTTCCAAGTTGTAACCTCATGATGAGAGGGCAGGATTCATTAGCCTGTCAAACCCCTCCCAAAAGAGGCAGCTCATTACGTAGAAATTAATTAGCCATTCTCTCAGAGACGGTGTGTCCATCCATAATCAGATCTGTCTCATCTTGCATGCCTGTCTACTGAAAATGTTTTCACTTTTTTCACACCAGACAAGGTGAACCTAGGGATCAAAACAGAATTGAATATCAAAGCTCCATTGTCTTCCAGAACAGAAAAATTTGGGGAATTGAATGATCTATGACATCGTATAGACACAGAAGAGTTTGAATTGTTTAATTTTGTTTTACAGCTATTCCGACTCAGCTGTAACACGGTCAAGCTTACCTAGAGATCCATTAGAACTGGTTTTAAAACCAGCTCGCAAGTGGTGCTCTACAAGGGCGGAACTGAAATAAAATCCGGATGCGGTGAGCTCCAGATTATTTGGGATTCAGGGCCTCTAGCCATGCCTGAAGCGGGCAGGGTCAGAAGGAAAGAGGTGTTTGAATGAGTCAAGGCAGGGCATGTCTAGACACATAAAACTACCACATTCCCATCTATCACAGAAATCCAGTCTGTCAGCACACCACAGCATTTACAGTGCCTCCAAGAAGACCTTGCTAACAAATAAGGTCAAGGACGACTTACCGCATATAAGATTGTATCATAAAATACCTCTATTTAGACTTCGGTCAAGCAGCAAATAATAAAACTTTGACCATTTTGAGAGTACAGATCTCCCGAGGGGTTTGAGAGATTATTGACCCAATGCTAGTGTGACATTGCCAGTTACAACCGACTGCCTCAAGAATAGCTCTTTAACTTTAACTAGATGTGACCTAATCATACCTAAATGTATTTTCTGGCAGTTTGTCTTTAAAATCCGACACAGATAACCTCAAAATTGTTTTTATAATTATATTTTAATGTAAAATTAAGACAGTAAGTTATAATTTGTTATTCAAATGCTGTTCTTTTGAACTTTCTATTCACTGAAGAATCGGGGGGAAAAAAATCTAGCACTGTTTACACAAAAATGTTAAGCAGTAAAACTGTTTTCAACATTGATAATAAGAAGAAATGTTTCTTGAGCCCCAAATCAGCATATTAGAAAGATTTTTGAAGGACCATGTGACACTGAAGATTCCCCTTTGCCCTTACAAAATATAAATTGCATATAAAATAAAATAGAAAATAGATAAATTAAATGTATTAATTTGTATTGATAGTTAACAATATTACTGTTTTTATTGCGTTTTTGTTAAAGGGGTCATGAACTGAGAAATTAAAATTCCCTTTAGGCTATAAAAACATCCTGTAAGTTTTAGACTCAAAACTTCTCGTTAGTCCCAAAACAGCTTATCTGAACCATTGTGGAATGTGGCACTTTATTTATGTAATAGTTGGATAACTCCACCTCCCCCAGCAGAAGAATAATACCTGCTTCTAAATCACTGCCTTTTTAGCCCCGCCCTCCAATTCACAGACGTAGTAGGTAAAAAACTAGAGAGGCAAATGCAGGTCTATGCAAAAAAAATTTAAATAAAGTTCCAGACCACGTCAGTAAGAACTTGGTCCTTTGTTCTCTTCATTTTACCCGAAGATTATTTTACAAACAAGGCACATTTTGATGCAGGATTTTCAGAAAGATTGAAACTAAGAAACCATGCTGTCGACTATATTGGATCTGACAGTAATGTCGCAACACACAAGTGGTTAGTAATTATTTTTATTATGTGGTCACTAAAGTCTACTTTGTCTCTTCTTACAGATCATTTGATATGTACTGAGTATTAATGCATTTTTGACCTAAATCACAGCAACTTCTATTAGTAAAGAAAGTAGACTGTCAAACATACACAACTGTTAGCCAATCATAGCAGCGGGCATTTACTTCGGGTCTACAATCCATCACACCTATTCAAACCGAGCGTTGTGATGAGGGGGTTAAAAACAGGACAGAAAATAGCTTATTAGGTCTAAATTATTCTGTTTTTACGTACACACAATCTTGACAAAAAAGGCAGTTCATGACCCCAGTGTGAGCATAGAGACTTAAAAAAACTGCCTAAATTTTGATCTGCAGTGCTCTGGAGGGAGCCATGCCGTTTAGTTTTTATTTTTTTATGTTATTAGCAAACGTATAGTTGCGTTGTGGCATGATTAACACTCACAATTAACTGATTGTACTTCCCCCAGACAATCACTAATAAAATTCCCTAACTGCTAGTCTCTAATCTAACATATAGCATTGCTAGTGCTATGGGCATTATCCATCAATAATCCATAAACCTTTTTATTGATGTTAGTGAAAAAACTCCGTACAAAACATGTCTAAGCTATTGTATCTACTATTTGTCATAAAAGAAAAAAAACTCAGAACAGCAATGAAGTTTACTGAAGCCTACATACATAATAAAGTGGATTTTCTTCACAAAGTTCATGCAAATGGCATCAACGGCTTTATTTCTCGCAAAAATCTTTTTTACTTGCATGTGGTGCTTGGTGAGTGTGAATTCATGGCCAACGAGAGTGCAAAAGAAAGTAACAGACAAAAAAAAAACGCAAGAAGTGGAGCCGTGCTCCGGCTGAGGATGTGTGTCAGTGGGTGAGAGCGTGTATCTCAGCAGGTGATCCCTCGCCCTGCAGGGTTAATCACCTCCGGAGGGTGAGCAGCAGGGTGGAGGATATTACAGCAGCTTCCTCAGCCATCACCTCACACAGCAGCTCGCCATGCACGGCTAGGCTCAGCCCAGATCAGCCGGCTTTATCAAGGCTCAACTACACAACTGAGCTCTTACCGGGCAGGACTGAGATCCTCAGCTCACAATACCCTGCTAAAGCATTGCCAAATCAGTTTACCTGCAACACATGCATATGCACACAGATGTGCTTCCTCTGCAGTGTCATATGAGGAGTGACATTATCTGAAGCTTCTGGGATTTGAGCGGGGTGGGGGAGAAGGGGGCGATTTCCTTGAAAGGCCATTCAGACCCCAACAGCCTCCATTTCTAACTCCACTCCATCAGTCCTGCCTTGTTTGTGTTTAACCTTTATCCAGACGCAAAGGGGGGCAGCGAGGGTCCTTTCATTGTGATCTGAATTATTAGAGGGCTAAATCTTTAATGTGCATGTCTCTGATGGAGGTTCCATTTAGAGAATCTGTCATCCATCAAACTTCAGCCTGCTGAATTTGAGACAGGTCTGGTGTGTTAGAGGTATAGTAGAAAATAGCGGTTGCTACAGACACATGACAAGAGATCAAAGTTAAATGCACTATAAAATATTTTGATGTGTTTATACTCTAATGCTCACAACACAAAGCCTTGGAAAAAGCAGAGGCAATCAAATGGAGATACAGGCTCATCCATGTTGAAACACAGCCAGTTTTTTTTTTCTAGACTTCTGAACGACCTTGTTATAAAAAAAAAAACTGATATTCGAACAAAAACATCTAGAAGTGTTATTCCATTACGAGTAGCTTTCTGAAAGTGAGGTGAAAGGAAGCAAGGAGACTTTAAATAAAGTGCAAAAATACAAACAGAACCTGCATCTTACCTTTAATGATTGCAGAAAATTAAGTGGACTATCATTTTATTTGGTAGCTCAATGAGGATCATTCCCTCTATAACCTCAATATGTTGTAGTACAAGGCTGTAGGTTTGGTTTAAACATCAGTAGGAGATTCTAACCTCAATATTGAGATGCAACATGTTTTATGGAAACAAAGTGAAACTACCTGTTCATCTCATCAGTTGTTTTTGTTTAAAAAGAAAAAAATTTATTTAAAAATGTTAATGTTCATCCACTACTTTTGTACACTGAATAAAAGTCCAAAATTTTAGTCACCTTTTTTTTTTTTTTTTTTTTAAAATAAAAGTTCTTGCAATTTTACCTTCATGCTGATTTTTTTTTTAAAACATGACAAGCTGCAAAAAATTTTTTGGAGTGAAGAGACCAAAATTTGTTCAAAATTATAAATTATTGTGAATTGTTTTAATGCTTTATTTATTATTCCATAAATTTAAAATTTTAAATTATTATAAATATAATTAAAGTTTTACAAATTATATACTTTAAATCTAAAAACCCTTTAAAAAATTCGTTTTCAGCTATTTGAATATGCACTTAAAAAAAAAACTGCTGTTTTGGGTTTAATATTTATCTTTATTGAAAAATTATTTTTAAAAAAATTAAAATATTTTTTTGGGAAATGAAAAATGTGCTAAAATAAAATGTAAATAAATTAGATTAAAAAATTAAAAATTAAAAGACTAATTAAAATTTAAATAAAAAACTAAAAAAAAGCCCTTTCCATAAACTAAAAATGAAAAAATTAAAAAATAAAAAAAAAAATTAAAAATGACACAAAAAAAAATTTCTGAAACGAAAAAACAAAAAAATTTAAAAAATTAAAAAATGCAAAATAATATAAAAATAAAACAAAAAAACACTACTTCATTGAAATTTTTCATTTATTTGGGAGTGATATCTTGACATGCTTATAAAATCATGAAAATTTGGGGGTATGCCAAAGGGGGAAAAAAATTTTGGTCAGGTTTTTAATCCCATCTATCTGTATTATCCCAAAAAAAGCAGCATAACATTTTTTGTTAAACAAATTCTTTTGTTTCAAAAAAATCACTCACCGGGGTTTAAAATGACAACAGGGTTAGTAAATTAAATATCATTTTATTTTTGTTCTCCCTAAAACTACAGCCATTGGGACCATATATTTTTCCAATCTCAATCCCTGCTTGATTTCCTTTTTCCCTTCCTTGTTTGCCATTTTAAACAAGGGCAAGGCGAGTGTAAACCGTGGCAAATTAGCTGCTCTTTCCCCTGGCACATCCACCCAACATAACAGCTGGAGAACATTAAATTGAACCGGAAGCAGGGGCCCTTCGGAGCGAGTAATTGAAGTTTTGTAAAAACAGCGAGCCTTTTTGAAATATGTGCTGCTGGCTCCCTGCAGATGATTGCTAAAGTCTAAAGAGGGAATGTACGGCTTCTTTTCTAAGAAAGCTGAACACCACTGGATTACCCCCACACACTCATAAGACAGAGAGAGAGAGACAGAAAGGGGGGTGGAGTGTAAAAGACTTTTTTATTTTAAAGGCATATTAATTCAAAAAATATTCTCCACTGCAAAAACCCCCCAGTTCATTACTCACAGAAACAAAAATTTGCCTGTTACAGTCCATTTCATTTTGCTGTGCGGGGGGGGGGCAAAAATCCGTAACCTTTTCTGTTGTGCCGTCTCCCCTTGATGATCTGTTAAAGCTATTAGCAGAGAATTATCCAAGTTTTTTCTCTGGTAATTTTTGCCGCCTTTTTGCACAGCTGGGAAATTTTTAGCTAACATAGCTATTATTTTTGACATAGATAACAAGGGTGTTTCCCCTTCGTGCACAAGAGTCTCTCCTAAAGAAAAAATGTTGAGAGCTCCCTACTCCCAGTCAATCGTTCTGCCAAATCAATCAGTAAGGACACTATAAACAGGTTTGTCTAGAGCGCTGGATCCTCCACCGGGGAAAACTGCGCAAGTGCAATTAGCGGAATAGGGAGCAGATGTTAGGTCGACGCTGGCGGCTTACCCTTGGTAAGCAGCAGCAGACTGGACTGCGTCCCGCCGGTGCGGAATTTGGGTGGAGATTTTTTTCTCCGCTCGTACCACAGACCTTTCAGTAAGATCTCATTTGCCGACAAAGGTTCCCCCCCCACCCAGGTCTCAAATCGACAACTCGGCCCGCCCAGGGTCCCGTTTATCCCTATTTATTAGAAAAGAAAAAAAGAGCAAGACATGGAAACATATGAAAAAGTAACTTGTACTTTTTTAAAGTATCGTAGCAAAAGGTTTTTCTTCCGCTAGGGCCATGTACCGCCTTACCATGGTGTGGCTCTGCCAACGGGCAGAGGGCGTGGGTGGGCAAACAGCAAAGGGAATTGTGTCCTTTTTTGTCGCTTTCGGGCGGGTGGGGTGGGAAAGTCATTATAGCCCTCTCGCGGTGGCAGTCTTATTTCTACATCGTACAAATCTCTAAATCCGGGATGGACATAACAGTGAGGACCACACATTTTTTTAGAAAAAACTGAAATAAAAACAATGCACAAAAAAGTAAAAGAAGTAACAAAACCAAAAGTAATACCAGATAACAACTCATAACGAAATTACTAAATATTTTGTAATCAAAATAGGATATAACGATACTATAATATCCCATCATCTGAAATGCCACCAAGAACTCAATATTTTCACACTATTTGATACAATTACAGCTTGAAAAACTATGGGCTGACTAACAATATTTATTTAAATTTTTCTTCTTGCATCTTATTTCATCTCATTTTAGACTGTTGTCTCATTTTTTTCCCCTCTAAGTTAGTATAACCTTTGGTACCAATCAAAGTAACTACTTAGAGGGAAACAATGATTAGGGCCTCAAACTGTTCAGTGTAGTGGCAATTACTCAAACACATAGAAAAAAAATTACTTAACTTTTTTTAACATTATATTAAAAACTTTTATAGATATAGGTGTATATATTATCTATATATATATATATATATTATATATATATATATATTAGATTATTATATATATCTAACTATAACAAATTACAATCAAAAATCTCCAGCAGTGTACAAGTGCTTCCCCCCACTGTGCAAACGTGATTTCAGCACCAGAAGCACTTAAGTACTTTAATAGGGTCTTTAATACGGCTTGGTGTATCTTGGTGTAGAGTGTTTAAAACTTGGAAGTTTGGACACTCCACAAAACCAGCCAAGACAGATGACGTGTGTTTGGATATCAGAGGTGGCAGTGGGGTGACACATTTCGCCACACACCGACTGCCGCTCATTGCTGTTGGCCTGGCTGTCTGCCAGCTGCATGGTAAATTGCACCCGGCAATCCCGTCTGCTGAGCAGAATGCCTAGCCTCACCTGTCACTATAGAAGCCACAGCCGCCCATTAGTTTTCGGTCTGCCCTCTAACCACTTAGGACAACACGCTGCAACAACGGCATGATCCATATCCAATCTTACCTTGAAGCAAGCGGGGGTTGAGTGTGACATGGATCGAAGTAAAATATGGGAGTCTGATGCATAATACATCATGCTGACAACAAAAAGGTCGAGCCTATCAACTAGCGTGCAGTCGTGAACACTATGCCATTGTGCTGATCTGGGATAATTTGCATTGCCCTTTGCGCGCTCGCATGTGTCTGTGTTGATAATTGGCTTAATAAATGCAGCGCAGTGTGATCTGACCTAGGAGGACCTTGCTAAACGCAGACGTGATTGACAGGGTTAATAGGCCTCGGACACATCGCCCTCATCTAGCACCCTTCAACTCCGCGCGACAAGAAGCCACCAGTCAACTCTCAGTCAATTTATGCCATCTGTCTGAATCCTACCATCAGGAAAGTTTAACAAACGCACAACAATTTAAAATTCGTCCACACATCGAACCAATACTGAGGATTGAATTTAAAAGGTCCATTGAATAAACAACGCTTAGAGCATCTCTCTCAAAATTGGTAGGAAGGGGGACGCTCGAAGGCGGGGGGGCAAAAAAGCTGGAAGCAGTGAAAGAAAAATAAAACAAAGTCGACAGCTAGCATCGGCGAGCCCTACATATCACCTCCCAGTCAGGACAGGGAGAAAAGCGTATATCATACCGGATTATCAATAGCGAGTACTGTTGCTCAGGGGTACAACCTTGCGATGCTAAAAGAAAAGTATCAACTGTACTCTTCCCGAAGAGCGACGCACGACCCAAGATCAGAAGTAGCGCCTTCTTCCTACAAGGAGAGCAAGCGTCGGACACAATCCTCGCAGACACGACGAAAGGGGGGGTGGTGAGAGCAGAGGAAAGTTATACAGGAGTGGGCACCGTGTGTCTGGCCTATTCCCGGTGCGCACACGCCCGTCCGAGGAGCCACACAAGCGGAGGGGAGACACGCGAGAGGAGGCCGCAAAACGGCCGCCAACCCAGAAAAAAGGACACAGCGTGGCGAGGGGGAGGGGTGAGGTAGGGGTTAGGGGGGTCGGCGTGTCGTCGCGCCCGTCGTCCCATTGATCGCTCCCTCGTTCTCTCGTCGCCCCGCTGCTCCTAGCGCTCGTACCCTTCTCTCCTACGCCGCGCTCCCGGACACAACGACCGACCGCGCTCCACGTCGCGCCCCCACCAAGGCGCCGGGAACCCCCGCCCACCCCCCCTTGCCGCTCACTTATATACAGATCCTATAAATTCACGCGTTAACTATAATACCATGTCCTCCGATCTATAACTATGACACGCGCATTGCGGCATAAATGCTTTCATGAGTCAAACACAGAGGTCAGGTAATAATAAATGGAGTCAGATTAGAATTTAATTAAAATTCAATTTATTTGCGCACTGAAAAGACTGAATACACAGGAAACCTTCAGCCACCATTGGATACCTTTATTGGGCCAATAAGTTATTTTAGCTAACTTCTGTTTTCCCGCAAAGCAGTGTCAGTGTTTTTAGTTTACTTCTGTTTCTTCTCGGGAAAATGTGGGAAAATCTTGAAATATGAATGTCATTAGTTTATCCACACAAAATACATACTTGAAACATTTTCACTTGATATTTTCGGGTTTATGTCATTCCTTGGGTTATTTGTGAGTACAATGTGTAAATTAAATCCCCGTATAGTTCAGCAATAAAAGACAAACAACGTGATTTTTTTTTTATGTGTAAAAATGACATTGGAAAAATTACATTTTTTATATTAATTCTTTTTTTATTAATGGCAAATTTCACTTTTTTATTAAATGGCTTATTTGAGAAATTTATTAAAATAATCTAATTTTAAATGTTTAAAAATAAAATGGCTTAAAAAAAGCAGAGCCGCCAGAGTTCTACAGAACTTGAACTTCTACAATTATTTAAATTCCTCCATTCAGTTTCGCTTTAACTACATGTATACAGTGTTTTTACTTTGTGAATTATTTTTGATTATTTATGATTGATCATATTTTATTTTCGTTATAGGCTATATGCAATGTGATCTTTAAAAAACAGCTATGACCTGCGTTTTATATTTATTCACACAAATGCTGGCATCTACTTTCAACTTAAAGCTTTTTATATAAACTTAATATATTTAATTTTTTTTTTCTGAATTACATTAAATAATAAAACGGAAAATTATAGATCCCATTTTATTGATATTTCAATAGTAGCCTACAAGCTTATGTTGAACTATTCTTGTACATACAGGCGCTGTATGAAACAGGACATAAATTACTGAAGGAAAAGGCTTTCTGTTACTGTGGTGGTCACAAAATATAAAAATATATTAGTAAATAATAGTTGAAATGTTATGTGTGTCAAGATGAAGAATGTCTTTCTAAAATGTATTTACATTGACGATTGATGTTCCCTGCTCAATCGATCGGTGTTTGATTGTTTTTTCCCCTTTTGGAGTGTTCGCCTGTTTTGGGGAGGGGCGCGCGCGCTGCTCAAACAATACACAGACTCTGATGATAGAAGCAGCAGCGGTCCGTGTCCTGTGTATTATTTATACTTTTATCTCCCCTCATCAGGTATTGTACACATTAATGTTATAAGAATATGTTCTTGATATGTCAGAGAGTTATGACGAATGTAAATGAGAGTTTAAAGTGTTTAATGAGTTGTGTAAAAGTTCGCCTCAAGTTACGTCTGTGTGTCGCGTGGTGCTAGGTATGCATTTCATGCTAATGATGGAGACCATGCGGTCTCAGGAAAGACGCGATATTAGAGGGAATCCACCAGTATGATTTGTTTTAGTGTAATAATGTGATTATTACAATTGTAAGTCTGCATATGAGCGTGAAGATAAGTGTGTTTGCACTCAAAATGAGTTCAAGAGAATAATTTTTGCTGACATATGAACACGTTGCATTGTCAGGGGTTTTATTTAAGTGTAAAACACAGGAAGAGTGGAAAATGTCACGTGTATATTATATGTTAGAAATTAGTATTTTATAGTGTTTAATTTGTGAACACAATAGTCAGTGAAAGACTGTATATATGTACTTTTTTTTCTATATTGTGACTTCTCTTGAAGTGATGCTCTGTCATTTATTGACATATAAATGTATTTGAACTGTTTTAAATGGTTAAAGAACAATACACAGACTCTGATGATTGAAGCAGCAGTGGCTTCCGTGTCCTGTGTATTATTTATACTTTTTATTTCCCCTCATCAGGCGGTGAGGGTACTACATTACCACATGTAAATGTCTAAAACGTTTGTTTATTTTTTTAAATATATCTAACCTACTTCATCTAACTGCAATAAAGACAGCAGACAGTGTGCGAGAGACGCGGGAATCAGTGACTGCAGTGCTCTGTTTTTAACTCCTCCCTCGAGATCAAGCGGCAAATCTGGCCGATCAGTATTCGGTAAGTTCATCTGAGATGCCAGACGCCTCTCCCTGAATGAGGACGAGGACAGACAGCAGCAGTCATCCTCTAATCGTGTTTGTGGCAGCTGTACAAGTGTCTAAGTGAACTCCATGCTGGTAGCGATAGCGCTTTACTATGCTGGCGGAGTAATACCCGGCTTCGTGTCAGAACGGAAGTTGTTTTGACGTCATGTGAAAAGGGCCTATTGGGTGGACTTTACAGTCATTTGTGTAAAAAATAGAAATGTTTGCTCAGAAAAGAATAAGCACATGGCACTGCACGTGTTAGATTATTTTATGCTCTCTGCCAGATGTTTTGTGCCTCTCTGCAATCCCTCTCCCCTTCTTACGCCTTTTCTTCTGTCTTGCTCCCTCCTCCCTTCTGTGTTCTCTTTCTATACCTCAATGTATGCCGCACACATGCATATTTCCTCATGAGTTCAGATGTTCAGACCAGGACGGGCCTATAGGCCCGAAGGTTATTGAGTTCAGTCTGTCCTTCTGCTCAGAGTTGAAGTATCCTTGCCAAGTGTATGCCTAATATGTCCAGAACTTCCTGGCCATACTTCCATTCTATATAACATACAGATGTACGGGCTCTAGAGGCAGCAGGAGAAGAAAACCCCTTGTTTGCTAGACATTCCTATATGATGTAGTGTACAATGCCTACTGGATAAACCACTACACCACCCCTTGCAATGCAACTATATAATGTGTGTATGTAATAATAAACGGGGAAGAAGTTTGTGAGCAGACTAAAAGGCTTCATTTTCATTTACTTCTTTCCATGACCTCATGCAAGGACTGAGAATGGTCGGACGGCATCGAAAAAAAAGATAAAGACAGAATTATGTGTTATTTAACAACACTAAATCACAGCATAAACTGTTTGGTCAAATAAGTTTTGAATGCAGGTTTTTTGTGCAAAATATACATGAAATACTGAAACAGTGAACTTGCTACAGACTATTAAAAGGTATTAGGAAGAAAAAGTATATACTAAGTTATGTTAAATAAACAAGAACAAAACTACAGTCTCTCAACTAGATATGTGATCATCATAGAGAGAGTTCAGTAGGACAATGAAATTCCCACCCTTCACTGAGAGAGAACAGAGACTGATTGTGATGATTTGGTCTCTCATCTCTCTGTCCTCTACAACCAGTATGACCTGATCAGATGTAATACTCCTCTGTTAGTGGAGAGTGGTCTCTGTTTTCAGTGTAACCATCAGACGTCTGTAACATTACCCTGTCCCTTTATACCACTCATATCCTCCAGGTACTGTGAGACCTCCCATCACACACTTCAGAGTGACTGTCTCTCCAGTAAATACAGACTGTCCTGGAGTCACAGTCTATGAAGATCTGGGTAAATCTGTGAAGACGAAACGGAGCTCTTTCAGTGCACTCGTCAGAACATGATCTGATCATCTGAGTTGCCTTTCTTGTGTGACACTGATGTTAAGAGGAGCATGTGGAGAGGAGAGTGATGGGTCGCTCTTTCGTCTGATTCACTCAGGTTGTAATGTGATTAATCATTTTTTATCTCCAATTAATGGTGTTTTCTCTGTATTCTGAGAACTTTGGGAGCTGTAGATTCAAAGTGTCTCATCTGAATAAAATGATCACATATAGAGTTAAGTAGGGAACAATGATATTCAACTTCACCCTTCCTGAGAGAGAAACAGCCAAAGTTTGATTGTGAATGAGACTGATTCTTACTCTGTACCCTACACCAGTCTGACCCTATTTCAGCTGTAATTACTCCTCTGATAGTGAGAGGTCTCTTTTTATAGTGTAAAACGATCAGACGTCTGTACACATTACAAGTGCTGTAATGCACTGGTCCTATAATAACCACTCCTATATTTCCATTCAACTGTAATAAGGTTTATCACCACAGGTCAGGTTGACTGTCCTCTCCAGTGAATACAGGACTGCCTGGAGTCACGATCACTGTAAGATCTGGGTAAAATCCTGTGAGAAGAAACAGTAAATCGAGTAGAATCAAAAATAATAGTGAGTTTCAAACAGTTTTTTTTTTTTGCTATTCTGATTATAGGGATATCACCTGTAGAAACGGTCGCGTGTACGTTTTGATATTTTGTGTTCCATTTGGAAAAACATAAACCCGAAAAATTCCATTTTGTAAAAAAAAAAAAAAAACAAAAAAAAAAAATAAAAAACGAAAAAAAAAAAAAACACGTTTTGCCTTGATTTTGCTCTTTTTTTTTTTTTTTTTTTGGTTCATGGGTAAACCACTCAAAAATTCGTTTTTCCCCTCGTCGGGCGGTCATGACACGGCCCCTTTCCGTCGCATTGGTCAAAACAAAATATGGCCTGCGGACGTCATCCTCAGTCCGTTTCACACCAAAATAATAGCCCTCTGGTGCTATATCAATATATTCGTCTTTTCTTCTGTGGGGGGGGGGGGGGTGTGGCCACCCGCTGCGACAAGACGAGCCACGAAACACGTTTTTTTTTATGTTCTATATTTCATATATTTATATAATCATAATATTCGACAGTAAAATACATAATAAATAATTAAAATAAAAACTTTTTTTTCCGAGGGTACGCACAGAGTTTTTTTTTTTTTGCACATTAATTTTTTTATGGAGGGACCAAATTTGTTTTGATCAGTGAGTGAGCAGAATGAATGTGCCACACGTTTTTCAAACTCAACTAAAATGGTAAAATACATATATCAAGAGCAATGCTCCACAAGATGAAAACAGAGAAACACAAAACACGCATTGGATGAATGTGGATTAGAGCCCTGAAGGGTCCTCAAATAATAGCCCTAGCCCAGTCTTTTTTTCCCCATTTCAACCAAAACAGCGTGAATACTACTCTTTCAGCTATTAAAGTAGTTCAGTTTTGTATGTAATGGAAAAGTGAATATATTTCGTTTTAGTCTGTTTTTATAAATTTAATTTTAGATAAACGTTTGGAGCTTTTTTTTTTGTTTCCTGTAAATGTATCAAGGTCCTGTTTGAAAACTGTGTCCTGGGCACAGGGCAGCGTTGTGTCTCACAAAGGGACAACTGAAAGATGTCAACAATGTTAAGAGTTGTCTAAAACTACTGAATGAGGTTGGTGAGAATGTCCTCGCTTTGTGTCCTATCACTTGGGATGATTTGCCATCAGTGACTTTTAAACTAGACACTTGATGTCCGTCTTGCCTGGTTAGTAAGATTGTCGTCTAAGTGTGTAGAGTTGGTCTCCATGAAAAATACTGTGAGTAAAGCAGTCGACTGAATGGTGAGAACCTTCGGGGAATAACTACTGACATTAGTAAACGACTGTGTGTTGTTGAGCAGCAACCCCAGTGCCAGCAAGGGGAAATGCAGCCACAACCATGTCCAGTGAAGAGGCCCAGCTTCCATGGACCATTCACAGATACCTGTCACCCGGACCCGTTGGACTGCCCGTCATTGGAGACTGGCGGGGGGAGTGAGGTAGCGATGTCACCTGCATGGAGCCGTGTCATAAAGAGGCAAGCGCAAGCAACGCTATGGAAAACCCATCCTACTGCTGCAGTACAGATCAGACTAGTATGAATCGATCCTCCCAGAGATAAGAAGACCTATGGAATATTGAACTGTGGCCGTGGAAAACATACAAGCGTGCACCTAATCGTTTTGAGTGTGGTATCGTGACAACGCTTGCTCCTGGACCTAACTACAGATACTCTGGTTAGATATTTAAAAGACCCTGTCCAGGAGATGTGAACTTGTCAGAACGATTGGCACTGAGTATACTCGTTTACAGTACCAATTCAAAGATTAACACACAGCTGAATAGCAAGGAAGTGCAGAGATGTATGGCAACCTCAGCTGTGGCCAAAAGGGACCTATGTAAGGCGCTTCTATGAGAAGCGCAAGCCTAGGGCTGCGGTAGGGGCAGGTATTGAAGCACCACTTGATGTAGAGATGATTGCGCCTGAGTCAAGGGCGGCCCATGCATGTTAAACAATGATAAACTGCTATGAGAGTTGTGTCTTATAACTCCCGTGGTCTGCAGCTTGGACAGGATGCTGGAGCGAGAGCCCAACGCACGGTTTATTGACACAAGCTCTTTGAGAATGCTGATGTGGTGTGGTTTGCAAGAGACTTTTTTTAGCTATTCAAGATCTGGATAAACTTAACTCTGTGCATAATGATTTCCATGGTGGCAGGGGAATCCACGACAGACCTAAATACCAGAATTCCCTGCGTGGCGGATCCCAGGAGGTGTAGCCATATTCTGGCAAAAGAAATTTTGACCCTTTTGTCACTGTGATTCAGGTTAGATGTGGACTGGTGCATAGTAAATTAAGGTGGTGCATAATAAGAATGTTTTTATAATCTTAAATATATACACTCCATATGAATGTCCGAAAAAAAAAAAAATGAAATGAAATGAGTACTTGAATAAGCTTGATTTTATAGGTTCTTACATAAGGGAAACTGAATATATACATCCATACTTTTTGTCTTGGGGGATCTGAATGCGGATATATCAGGATATTATTCACTTTTTGGTCAACACTTGACACAATTTTGCAAAGATAGAACAAGGTTATTTTGTCCACTAAGGAATTACTGCCAGCTGATAGCTATACACACTGTGAGTGAAGCTTGGCATACTACATCCTGGTTGGACGCACTGTATATCTACAGCTGATGCACATGATTGTATAAAGGACGCGGAAGAATCTGCTCCCTATATGGTCCTGGCCCGGCAAGTTTCAATAATGCCCTATGTGCGTTTGCTGTGAATTGTGACTGGTTAGTTGATGGATGTGAACCACTAAGAAGTCAAGTGGGGAAACAACATATGTAGAGACCAGGGTGGAATGAATAGTCGCATGATTCAAATGGAGGCAATAATGGCAGTAGGAAGATGGGTATTAGCGGCCAACCTAAGCGGCAGCGCCCAGTCCGCGCCTGACACAGGTCGTCTAGCAGTGTTGAATGCTGTGCGTTTTATTAAAAAGAAAGGGCGACTATGATGGCAAAGTCGGGCAAACAACTTAGCTGACAACTAAATGATGTTTTGAGTGCTGGAAGAGGTGAAGTGGTTACCAACAGCGGACTGCAAACTTCGGCGCACACGTTAGGAACGGACGCCGGGCAGGCCCGGGCAGGTGGCCGGGGGACGGGCAGCCCCTCGCGTGGGGACGCGAGTGACCTGAAAAACATTGTAGAGCGCTTGGAGGAGACACTACCAGAGAACATTTTTAACTGTGTGAAGAGTGATGTATTTTAACATAGGTGAGATACCTTACAGTGATGGTTTAGTCATCGGTGGCCGGAGGAAGAATGGTATGCTATTGACAACTTAAAATGAACAAAGCCTGTGGGCCTGGATAGATATAACAGCAGAACATCTGAAATACGCTAGGTCAAGTAATTTCAGTTTTACCTTGCATTATGCTTTTCTGGGTTAATTAAGCATGGCATACTTCCTGGATCCATGTTATCTGTCTTGTTGGTTCCTGTAGTTTAAAAATAAGACTGGTAAATTAACAAGTATAGATAACTATAGCCCTATTTCACTTGCAAGTGTACTATCCAAGGTATTAGAGGGGATCCTTATGGATAGGCTTCGTCAGAATACATAGTATCAACAGATAATCAGTTGGTTAAGAACAACATGGAACTGATCTGTGTATTTATGCACTTAAGAAATTGTCCATAGGTACAGATCACGCAATCGCACAGTGTTTTATGTGTTTCCTGGCTGCGTCAAAGGCTTTTTGCTAGTATTCAATCATGGGACACTGTTTGGTAAACTACTGGAGCGTGGTTGTCCCCTCTGTACCTAACTGAGGAGGCGCTGCAGTTCTGGTACTATCACGCAAAACTATGCAAGTCAGGTGGGGATGGATTGTGTCATCAAACTTCTATGTCTCCAATGGAGGTCGGCAGGCCCTGTATAGTTTTAAATGATGCCTCGTCTGCCTCGTTCTTAAAGTGTTAAGAACGATGGGCTTATGTTGGGCTTATGATATGATTGGTTGAATGGGAGCTCCATCTGATTGGCTAAAGAGTACGACAGACCCACGTGTGAAGATGAGCTCTCCAGAAGTCTCAAAACCACCACACACAAATCAGAGTGGGATTCGTAGTATGCGATTGTACATTCAGACACTCTCACATTTTAACATTCAAATGTTTTTGTGCCAGTTGTATATTCTACGAAAGTGTGTTTTGCATTTTGTGAAATGTATTTTATGAATATATAATTTTATTTTGCGCGATGTGATTGCTTTTTGTGAATATATTTTTTATTTCACGCACGGGAATTTTTTTTGTGTGTACGTGAATTAGGTTTCATGCATGTGAAATTGTCTACGCATGTGTGAATCGTGTTTTTTGCGTGAATTATATTTGAGACTAATCTGCTTCCATACTCATGGCTCCAGTCAGCCATTAGACCGAAGAAGAAGAAGAACGACAGCTCAAACCAACGTAGTTTGAACGATGGAGCTGCGACACAGGTAAGATGGTTTCGGGAAACAGTCGTGACTAGCTAGTTCGTTTCCAAAACGATGCATCATACTGTGGTGGTTAATCTGTGAGTTATGTAGTTGTACGGGAAACGCACCCCTGCGATGCATCATACTATGGTGGTTAATCTGTGAGTTATGTAGTTGTACGGGAATGGTGTAGGACGGAGTATGCAGCTCCTCCCCAGATGCAGCCCCGCCTCGATCTGCAGGCTGCAGCAGGGTGTACTTGGGCTGGACAGCAAATTTCTCAAAGTTTTTTTTTATTTTTTTTTTTACAAATATTCTCTTTGTCGATAAATAAACTGGATGGAAACTTGGCAGTGGTTAAAGTAAATATCAAAGATGTCGATGGAAAGCCTTGTCACAATTTACATGACATTATAATAAACCAGAACCTCCACAAAAACACACTCAAGATCTGTAGGACTGTATCTTACAGAATAATGACAGAATAATGACTAAAGTGAATTATTTCAGTCCTCCTATAAGAACAGATGCTGCTGCTACAGAAGAGTACATGAAAACTGTTGAGCCAAAAAAAATATTGATGTAAATTATCATTAAACAGATGTGAACATGAACACTCACCTGATACAGCCAGTGTAACAGCAGCACTGATGTGTGATCTCTGTGAGTCTGATCTTCTCCTCTACAGCTGTATTTTACCACTGTAAGACTCATAATCAGCTCTGAAGAAAACTGAACTCTGCTGTTGTTCATTTGTTGTTGTTGTGTATGGATTGGTAGGAGTGTCTCCATCTTTAAACCATCTGTATGTCCACTGGAGAATGTTTCCTGCTCTCTGTGTAATGCATGTGAGGTGACTGTCTCTCCACTGAACCTGCGCTCATCTGGACTCACCTTCTTCACTACAGCTTTTGGTCTCTCTGTATTAATACACATATGAGTAAATATTGATAGAAGCACAGCATCCACGAGTATCATGATCACTATTATAAACCTATGAGAAAAATACTGCATTAAATTTAAGATCTGGTTTGCTTGTAGATTGTATTAATTACATCAAAACTGTTGGTAATTATTGGCAAAAACTTAATAAAACATTGATATCCAGACTTAATTTATGTTCTTTTGTATTCACATACCACACTTATGGATTGTACAATATTTACATAATTTAAGAGCGTATAAAGAGTGCTGAACATGACGTGATCATGAGACAGATTGAACTGTTTGTTGTTTGTTTTTAATACCATAAAGC
>NW_024879175.1:251796-259395 GCF_018340385.1 Cyprinus carpio
CCAATTCATGGTGAATTAGGTTCAGTGCCGATCCTGAGTCAATTAATGCTGAAACACATTGTATGTAACTTGCATAAGTGATGGTCATAATGTTAAAATAACGAAAGTATTTTTAATGTACCGTCATGTATCAACCTCAAATTTAATTTAACTGTAATTTAACATAACCTTGTCTAACGGTTAATAATGGCTTAACGACCGTCGGTTGTCGGTTATAGGAGAAATAAAATAACCGAAATGAACCATTTCTAATACAGTCTCATAAAAAGTTAATCAGAAAAATAATAATAATAATAATAATACAACCGGCACTCAGTTTTTCTATAAATATTGTTTGAAGATCAAGTATCGAAATAATCTATAACAGTATCAAAAGGCTATATAATAAAGTTTTTTTTTTTTTTTCCTAAATGGACGAAGAACAGTCTGCTTATATACTTGCGCAATTATGTATGGAAACAGCTCAAGGGAATTTTTTTTTATTTTTATTTTTTTTGCGACAGGCCACACCAAAACTTATGCGACAATTAGTTTTTTAGGGATGACGTCATTTCGCACATTTTTTTTTACGCATATTCTCTCTTTTGTCGATAACAAAACTGATGTAAACTTGGCAGTGGCCAAAGTAAATATCAAAGATGTCGATGGAAAGCCTTGTCACACTTACATGACATTATAATAAACCAGAACCTCCACAAACACTCAAGATCTGTAGGACTGTATCTTTTACAGAATAACACAGAATAATGATATATGAAACCATCTAGTCCTCTGAAAAGAACAAGATGCCGCTGCTACAGAAGAGTATATGAAGTGTTGAGCCAAAGTATCATTGATGTAAATGATCATTAAACAGATGTGAACATGAAGACTCACCTGGATACAGTCATGTAATAGCAGCACTGGTGTGTCTGATCCCCGAGTCTGATCTCTCCTTCATAGCCGTATTTCTCCAGCTTCCCATCAGACTTATCGGCACTAAACCCTATCTTGGCTGTTGTTGCTGCCGTTGTTGTTGCTGTGTGTGGATAAGAAAGTGTATCCATCCTTTTAAACCAGCTGTATGTCCACTGAATGTCTCCTGCTCTCTGTATGTCACATGTGAGAGTGACTGTCTCTCCTCTGAACACACGCCATCTGGACTCACCTCACTACTGGTTTGTCTCTCTCTGTATTAATACACATATGAGTACACATAAAACAGCATCACAGTATCATGATCACTATTATAAACCTATGATAAAAAAATACTGCATTAAATTAAAAAAATCTGTAAACAAGTAGAGAAATAAGTAGAGAGAATAGAAAATAAGAAAAAGCAGTGAACGCTAGTGTTAGATTTTTTATTTTATTTTTTTAAGAGCTCATATTTGTAACAGTGCAACAGTGTAATTCTGACTATGGGTCACGAAGTCTACTACAGCTGTGCAGTTTTGGTATGTTTTTGGTATTTAATTTTGCATACTTATTATTATAGAATTCTATGTTATTATAATTATTCATTATAAATATATGATCTATTTTTAATTATTTTATTATTAGCTTTTTATGTCACATTCATCTTTCATTCATGAGATGACATGGACAACGAGTCTATGTGTTGTTTAAGTGTAAGATTTTAGTTTACGTTAATAAGGAGGAAGTTGAGCGGTAACAACATATAAGTATTAGTATCTACTTTGATTCTTAGTTGCAATGAAGTCATCAAGTGGACTATGTTTGTACACAAGCTAGTCAGCACTTGCATTTTCTGAGAAGGCTCAGGGTTTATGGGGTGGTTACAACTATTATGTTACTGTTTTTACAATATGGTTTGGCAATTCTGTTAAACCAAGGTCACAACTTCAAAATGTGGTTAGAAGAGCTGGAAAAATAATTGGTATGTTGTCTCCACTTTCTCTTCAGGACATTTTTGAGAGGTTTGTTAAGAAGCAGAGTCTTAAAATTATTGGTGACCCGGGGCTTCATATTCTCCACAAGGGCATGAGCCAAAGTCGAGATATAGGGTTCCAATCTGTTAGGCTGAATAGATACAAATTTTCTCTAATTCCATTAACTGTCAAATTATTGAATAAGTGATTGAAATGATTGTGTGGGGAGGTCAATGAGGGTAAAATATAATGCTGGTGTATTATTATTAGGATTGTGTAGGAATTATATATGTTTTGGAATGGCGTTTTATAATTTTTTTTTTTTTTTTGTGTGTGTGTTTGTGCGGAGACAACAAATATCCAATCTAAGGTTTTCCCTTATGGACTTTTAGTTGGTTTTTGTTTCATGACTGCTTGTCTTTGTAGTTTCCTCTCTGCTCTCTTTTAATGAAGTCACTGACAGTCTATCTGATCATCACACCTGTCTACCTTTACTTCATTATCTGTGTAAACTTCAGTTCCTTTTGTTTTCAGTTAATTGTCGGTTGTTGTTTGTGTTAAAGTGCACACTGTTACAGCGAATTGGTCCCTCAAAAAACCGTGTTGGTAACCTCTTGAGACTGTGACAGAGGGGAACTGCACAGACAAATGATTCCTGAGAGAAGGTGAATAACAGCACAATATAGACATAAAATCATCAGCAAAAGAGATAAATGTCTCTCATATGATCCATGTAGACAAATAAACCCACAACACAATTCACATTTGTTTAATAAATCAAATACTGCAGTACAGCACAGTACCTGAGGAGTCCAGCGTGGATGAAGGACATCAAAGCACTAAAACAGAAGAAAACATAGATATGAAGTAGCATTTCCATTCATTCAACACAATGCAGATCACTGGAACATGTCTAGGAGTTTTGGAACTGAAAGTGTTTTTTCTGTGTTTTGAAGCTCATCATGAGAACTGATGGGTGTGGAGGATTCTCCATCATTTAAATTGATCAACACACACAATGACGCCACAGGACTCATGAACGATACGAGTCGCATTCACTTCGATGGATCTCACTCATTCCCAGAGAAGCACTTTCACCCACAAAATATACAACACATGACCATATTCTCATCAACCAATGTGACGCCACACAGTCAAGCTCTGTCTCTTTAAGTGTTTTTGCTTTGTTTTGAGTTTTCTTTATTACACGAACCCCTGAGTAATTTTTCAATCTGGTTTCTGACCGCGATCACAGCTCAGAGACAGCGGGTTATGAAGATAACTAGCTAGATATTCAATTAAATACTGATTCTGGTAAAATATCAGTGCTGGTAAATCAATCTCAGTGCTGTGTTTACAGAGCTTATCCTAGACTTCTGGAGCCCTTGCTCCTCAACTCCTTAACCTTTTCTTTCAGGAGCAGATTCACTGTCAAAAACAACAGTGAGTTAAAATATATCAGTGATACAAAAAGAAAAAGAAAATTATAAAATAATAGGGCAAGTTGTTAAACAGAAAAAAACAAATAAATAAACAATTTAGCCTATAATAGCCTATTATACAGAAATTAAAAGTAATCAAAAGTGCAAATATGTCACTGCATAGACTTCACCATAAGTATAATTAAATCATAAACTTAATTCTACAAATCTAAGCAGAACCATATTCAGTGAAGAGCAGTGAATAATTCTCTTCTTTTCTTTTGTTGTTTGATGGTCAGATGATGATAGATAGCAGTAGTTTGTGGATGCTGTCACAGATGCTGTCACAGATCTAATATACTGACTAGCATTCGACATAAACTGTTTCAAATAAGTCATATTTAAGACACATAACTGACTGTGTTTAGTGAAAACCTCACCAAGATGGACATTTTGACATACACAGCCTGCAGCCTATATTTGTCCGTGGTTTCACTGGCCTCAAATCGTAATACCAGAAAAAAGTGCTTCTCAAAAAATATATAGCTGGTGTGTTTTTAACTCGCTTTTTTTTTAGTATTTAGCAAGAACGGCATGGAGACTGTATAACGCATACGTCACATTACATGATTTGGACTGATTTGGATGTTACGTAGAAAGAGCATCAGCACAGCACACAAGGAACATTCATGATTTCATGTCCACTGACCAAAATCAAAAACAAAACTGAAAATTAAATCATCTTCGAGAGGAAGGGGCCTCCCTGGTGTTTCGGGCCCTACACAACATGTGATCTTTGTGTATACTGTAGGACCGCTCTCAGGCTTCTGACTCCTGTCCATCATAATGTACTTCTAGAGAGACTAAGTGGTTTCTGGGATGGTCCCAAATGGTTCAAGTCAGAAGGGGAGAGGTTATTATGTGACTATATGAGAGCATAAGTCTAAGCATCAAACAATATGCATGATGAAGACAATAACAGTTAGATTATGCCAGTTAGTGAAACAACAAGAGAAACCTGGAAGTCATAAATGCAATTTGGAAACAAAGATGATTTTCCTCTAAGGGTGAATGGCATAATTAAACTCAAGAACAAAAACAACAAGAATCCAACGGCACAAGAATTCTTGATGGTGATTTCTCGGAGTCAGGATCTTAGTGTTTCAAAGTCGGCCGCGGTCGTGTGCAAAGCAAAAAACTAAGATCAGCATACCTATAATTCACACGCTCAAAAACCTTGCAAGACAACTGTTTCGTTTCTGCAGGTCAAGACTTAGAGAAACTCGCTCATGTTTTAGACAGCAGAAGGGGTGGAACTATTAGAATTAACTCCGGACCGGGTTCCCTTTCCTTAAAGAATACGATGAAATGCGCTGCAGCTCAGCCAGAGTCGAGTCTGGGGGACTAGAAAAAACCAGAAAATCTGACACCAGTCCGCTGGTTTTATTGAATGCTTCCAGTGACTTTAAAGATTGATTTCTTAAAAAGGATTAATTAACTCGTCTTATAAATCCCTCAATGGCCGACGGACCTTCAAAATACATAGCCAGGTAGATATGCTCACTGAATATAAGCATCAAGGATTCAAGTCAGTAGAAATATCAAGGGTTCACCCCTCCAAACAAGGCACACCTGCTTTTATGCTGCACGCAGCTGGAACCAGCTTCCAGAAGAGATCTACAGTGATCTAAAACAGTAGCCACATTTTACATCCAGACTAAAAACACATCTGTCCAGCTGTTCATTTTACCGAAATGAGCCTGTGCTGCGTCCCAAATGATTGAACTGTATTATATATGTATCCTTGTATTTTTAATTCTTAACAGTTTTAATTCATTTTAAATCATTTTAAAATGAATATTCTTTGCTTTTATTGTAGTGAGTATTTTTTTTTACTGATCATTTTTAATTTTAATTATTATTTTATGTAAAGCACTTCTTTGTGGCAGGCTACTTAAATATACTATATAAATAAACTCTCCTTGCCTTTCTATAACATAACATGTCAGTCTGTTCTGTGTCTCCCAGTTGTGTTTTTGCTTTTCTTCCTTCCTGTGACGAGTTTTTTGACCGCCTGTGTTCTGATTAGTTTATTCATCTCTCCTGTTGTTTTTTTTCAATTATCGTCTGCTTTTTGTGTCTGTTACTTAAAGAGTTTTTCAAGCAGTAACTCATCCAGTTAATATTTAATGCTTTCAATTCAATTCACCCATTATTTGGTAATATTTTTTTTTTTTGTGTTTCAAAACATTGCTAAAAATAAAAAATCGTTTTCATTAAGAGCTAAACTAAGACATATTTGTTTTTTGGACACCACGAATTGGTGAAAATATCACACTGGTGGCTGGATGGGGGCTCCTACACACAACAGTTAAACATTAACACCGGGTATCATATTTATTCAAGTGTTATCTCCTGCAGAACACAGCTTCCCCACACTGCTTGTGCTGCGAACCGCGGTGAAAACGCCCAAACGTTCACCGTATTGTGGTGTGAATTCAAGGAGCCTTGATGGATAGGAGAAAGGTGGAAACTTTTGTTTTAGGGGGGGATACAAGTTTTTTTAAGTTCTAGGGGTGAGGCGCTCTGTTCTGAGTGCCGTTAGTTTCAACCTGTTGATCCTGGTTCCGCTCTTTTTCTTATCGCTGCTCAAGCGAGAGACACAGTGTTTCTTGAGGGTGCCGATGCTCTAGACGCAAAGAGTGTCTGTCGTTTGCCCAAACGAACAGGACATACATTCCTCATGCCAACCTAGGCCTCTAACTAGCTAGTGTTATTCTGGGTGCGAACCATGCGGGGGCCTGCCCAGGGCTCGGGAGGAACAAAGCTGTGGCTCAGACACCCCGGAACCAGAACCCCGGAACCGCGATCCAAGATGGTAGGTGTGCTTATTGTTTGCTTTTCTTCAGGTAGAATACAGAGAAAATTATATTTTAACACTCACAAGAGTGTGTGGAAAGACGTTGTTGGGGGCAGGGTCCTGTCCAGCCCTATTTATTGGGAAAAAATAAAAAAGGGGGGGGTATGGGAATCACGGCTGTGGGAGGCAAAAGAAACATAACACCATAATAAAAACCAAATTAAAACCCCTGTGTGCTCAGGGGGGGGGGGGGGGGATGAATACATTGATGTGTAAGAGACACACAAGACGGGATCGGTTCCTGTGCAAGAAACTGCAACAGTATTTATATAGTTTTTTTACGCTCTGGTTTCACCACAATGTCCGAACTTGTCACAGACTCTAAAGGGCATTAACTGCCACCTATCGCTCCAAATGGACAAATGGAATCTACCAATCTCACAAAATCCTCAATGTAGAGGTGGAGTATGACAGATCAAGGGCCACTTGAGAGATATGTGGCAAGAATGCACTGGAGAAATTCAAGCGATCCACGCGTAGAAAGCAAGAAGAAGAAGAAGACACGCCACGGTCGCAGGCGGTTGAGAAGGTGCTCAGGACAGTTCAAAGAACAAAAACAGATGAATATACTTTCTGTTTGCTTATCCTGGGGTTTCAGAGATCCTCTTTAACGACTACTGAGTCTTTAATTTTGTGGAAGGAAGCAGGGAAATGGAAGAGATCGCCATTTTTGTAAGTGTGTAAGGTATGGCCCCTAAGGACCCTGTGGGAAAAGAGAGCACAGCTACAGATAAACATGTAGCCCCGCTGCTGACTCACAGGACAAAGCTTAAGGCTAGTCCCAGACTTAAATTCATGTTCAAGCTGTCTTAGCTGAAAATATCTTGTACTGAAACATCTTAAAATATGTCAGTGCCATTGTCTTGTCTCAAGATGTACACCAGTAAAGTTCTTAAGGCATTTTTTATAAAAGTTGTATTTAAGGATCCGGATTTAAGTTAAGGCCTAGTCCTGGCGTAAAGCTAAGACCTGTCCTGTGAAACCCGGTTCCGGTTGGTTGCAAACATGGAAGTTAATACAAGAAACAGAACAATGGTCTATGATTGTTATACATCAGGCATGGCGTCACATGACACATTTAAAAAATCACTTCTTACTACCATTAAAAATGAATTTTAAAACTTTTACCAAATTGACCAGCGAAAAACACTAAACTGATGCCACCTCACAGCAGAACGCCGCAGATCGCTGTGAAATGGCAGGGTGGTGTTAACTGAACCTCGCCTTTCTGAGGAGCATCAACTTTAATTGGACGGGCAACTAGTAGCCCTGCACAGTTTAAAGATAAAACCTTTAGTTCAGATGCCCTTATAGACAGAACTGTTGAAGAAACTTTATGGGGGTGCTCTTTACCAGAAAAAGTTGTCAATGACAAGCCTTACACACC
>NW_024879175.1:260502-261566 GCF_018340385.1 Cyprinus carpio
TGCAGAACTCACTTTGACTCAACATTCTTCCTTCATATTTGTCCCTTCTCCCCCACAACTGTACGTAGACTGTAAAGGCCAAAATATATAATAACAAAATAATATAATAAATATATAATAGTGGTCATGACCTCTGACTACAGATAATGTTGCTTTATTTTGCTCCAAATATGAGAGGAGAAAACACAAGCACGAGCTGCTCGTGCAGGAGCACAGACGTCATCGAGCTCATCGTCAAGGTAGTGTCCGTATAGTGGTCCTTACATGAGAGGAGAAGTCACAAGCACGAGCCGCGCGCTGCCGGTGGCTACCGATGTGAACTAAATCCACCGGAGATAAAGCCCAGAAGAAGCAGCTGCTGACTAAAGCCTCTCGGAAGAGCATCCGCCACCGGTGGAGCTTTATTACTGTTATGCCATGAAAATATTTAATACTTAACTCTACTACTACTCTACAATAATAATAATAATATAATAATAAAAATATAATTTTTTATATTTAATTCCACAATGAGCATTGCAAGATGGCAACGAACCTCGCCTCGGAATTAGACGTAACGAGTGACGGTTCGTAGAAAGCCACATGTCCGTGGTTTAACCTAGTTCCTTTAGCGAAGAATAAGATCCCCTCTCCTTTGATTTTCTCAGATGATCTTCGTTTGTGTGAGTTGAAAGGAGAGTGTGGACTGTCTGGAAGAGGAAAGGGCACGGGTAAAGGACTCGGAAAAAGGATTGGCGCTAAGCGTCACCGAAGGTTCCTTGGTGATATATCCGGGGAAACACTAAACCCGATATCGTTCGTCTGCTCGCCGCGGCGCGTCAAGGCGTATTTCTGGGCTCGCAGTGGGTTGAAGGGTTTCTGGATGAGTGAGGATCCACACGAGATGGTGGGCGGAATTAACATTTTAAAGCCTTTGATTGGCGTTTTAATGTGGCAATGAAAATTATTCTGGGAGTTGGGTCAAGGCGCACGCAATCACGAGACCGCGTCTTCTCTTTGAACTTAGGCACAGAGCAAAAGACGTTGGCGGAGCCGAGATTCAAGAAGCTTATTGCTGGTGCACG
>NW_024879175.1:261615-269475 GCF_018340385.1 Cyprinus carpio
TGCTGCTTGTTCTTTTACCATTGCAGACTTGACGTACCTGGGCGCGGTTAGAGCTTGTTGCAGATTTCTCCAGAAATGACCCGCATTTGTCCTTGTGTGTGTCTGTCTTGATCTTTGTGCTGGTTTTTTGGATTGGGGCAAGAATGTTCCCTAATCTGTGTAGAATTAGCATGTTGGTTAAAAAGTGGCGTTCGTTTCCACTTCATGTTTGGGTCCAGTGTGGACACAATCTGTCTTCTCTGGCACAGGTCCTGTCTGTGTCTGGCTGTCTCTATAGGGAGGTTATGTCACTGAGTCTGGACATGGTCAGGACTTTTCTTAGTTTAGGGTCTGCCAATTTATATTCTCTGTTTAGAGACAGATAGCGTTCTAATTTACTTTGCTGAGCTGTTGCTTCTGTCCAGTGTTTCAGATATTTCTCTTTCTGTGTTTTAATGATTTGATTTAGTCTAGCTGGGGTTTTGGATTGTAAAGTCAGTTCTGAGAGCAGCTGCTGAGGGGCTTTTCTCTGGGTTCAGTTCTTGGTAGTTTAAGGCGTTATGGTGGAGGGTCTCAGTATGACTGCTTTTTATGTTCATGGAATTTAATGGCTTTTTTTATATTATTTTTAATTATTAGTGGGCACAGCCCTAATTCTGCTCTGCAGGCATTGTGTGGAGTTTTTCGTTGTACACAAAGAATATTTTTATATTATTCTGCTCTGCAGAGTCTCTATTGGGTGTTTGTCCCATTTGGTGAAGTCTTGGTTTGTGATTGGACCCCAGACCTCACATCCACAGAGTGCTATGGTTCTATGACTAATTGGATTATTTTTAGCCAGATTCCAATTGGGATGTCAAGTTTTATATTTGTCTTGATTGCATAAAAAGCTCTTTGTGCCTTGTTAAAGTTTCCTGTGTTACTGATGTTTATTCCAAGTGTAATTTGTAGTGTGTTCTAAGGGCATGTTGTTTAATTTGAAACTGTGATGTTGGTTTTCGCAACTGGCCCTATTTTGGAATATGATATTTTTAGTCTTTCTAAGGTTAACTGACGAGGCCCATGTCTGACAGAAGGTGTGCAGGAGGTCCAGGTGCTGCTGTAGACCCTCTTTTGTGGGAGACAGCAGCACTAGATCATCTGCAAACAGAAGACATTTAACTTCAGTGTCTAGTATTGTAAGACTGGGTGCTGGGGACAGTTCTAGGGCTCTTGCTAGTTAATTGATGTAGATATTGAATAGTGTAGGGCTTAAACTATAGCCCTGTCTCACACCACGACTCTGGGGGAGGAAATCTGTGTGTCTGTTGCCAATTTTAACTGAAAATTTGTTATTAGTGTACATGGATTTGATTATAAAATAGTTAGATAAAATTAATCGCAAGAGATCCAGGAAGGAGAGCTATGCTATCTAGGTGTATAAAGTGCTGAAGCAGGTTCATCCTGACACCGGGATCTCCTCCAAGGCGATGGGCATCATGAACTCTTTCGTCAATGTCATCTTCGAGCGCATCGCCGGTGAGTCGTCTCGTCTCGCTCACTACAACAAGCTCTCCACCATCACATCGAGTGAGATCCAGACCACCGTGTAGTCTGAGGGAAAAAAGGCCATTACCAAATACACAGCTCAAAGCAAACCTCGTCTGATCTGATCAGAGAACACAAAGGCTCTTTTAAAGGTCCCCTGAAATGTCTTGAACATGTAGCGTTATTCTATGTGCTGATGTCATTTGAACTGAAACAGGAAGACAGGGCGGGACATATCAAGCAGCCCTGCCCCTTTTTTTAAATAGCCAATAGCGTTCGTTTATACCACAACTTGGCCCAACCGTTCAGAGCCGTTGAGCTCCGTGAAGCCGCATTTGACAGGGTATGACAGCCACAATGACATCCGTACTGCTATAAAAGGTCCGATACGTTTTGTGGTATGCGCCGACTCACGCATGTGATCCTCTCCGTGCTCTCATGTGTCTGGACTGGAGCAGAGTGTGTGCGGTGCGGTGGTTAGTGTGACACAGTGCGAAACCAGACTTTTTTTTCCTCAATGGAAAGCATATTTACACTGTCTGAATCGTTTCCTGTCCCCCATACAGGTGCTGGTCATATAATTAGAATATCATCAAAAAGTTGATTTATTTCACTAATTCCATTCAAAAAGTGAAACTTGTATATTATATTCATTCATTACACACAGACTGATATATTTCAAATGTTTATTTCTTTTAATTTTGTTGATTTATAATTGACAACTAAGGAAAATCCCAAATTCAGAATCAGAAAATTAGAATATTACTTAAGACCAATACAAAGAAAGGATTTTTAGAAATCTTGGCCAACTGAAAAGTATGAACATGAAAAGTAAGAGCATGTACAGCACTCAATACTTAGTTGGGGCTCCTTTTGCCTGAATTACTGCAGCAATGCGGCCTGGCATGGAGTCGATCAGTCTGTGGCACTGCTCAGGTGTTATGAGAGCCCAGGTTGCTCTGATAGTGGCCTTCAGCTCTTCTGCATTCTTGGACCTCAGAAAACACAGTGGACCAACAACAGCAAATGACATGGCACCCCCAAACCATCACTGACTGTGGAAACTTTGCACTGGACCTCAAGCAACATGGATTTGGTTGCCTTTTCTCTCTTCCTCCAGACTCTTGGATCCTGATTTCCAAAGGAAATACAAAATTTACTTTCATCAGAGAACATAACTTTGGACCACTCAGCAGGATCGAGCCCAGTCCTTTTTGAAGCGTATATTGGCTTGATTGTGAAACCGCTCTTTGTGCATTGTCCCTCTCAGTTCGTTCACACCGTGTTAAAGTGTCCTGTTGATTACTGATGTTTATTCCGAGGTATGTGTATTTTGTAGGTGTGTTTCTAAAGGGCATGTTTGGTTTTTATTGAAACTGTGGATTTTGTTTTCGGACTTGCCCCTTTTTGGAATACAGAATTATTTAGTCTTTCTAAGGTTCCCCTGACAAGGACCCATATGTCTGACAAGAAGGTGTGCAGGAAGGTCCAGGTGCTGCTGTGACCACTCCTTTTTTGTGGGTGATCAGCAGTCACTATTACAGCCGCTAAACATAAGACATTTAACTTGAGTGTCTAGTAGTGTAAGACGTGGTCTGGGACTGTGCTAAGGGGCTCTTGCAGTTCCTTGATGCAAGATATTGATAGTGTAGGTATGGGGTGGGCGATATATCTAACGATATTGATCATGCGCATCTAGTCAGTAATGCGTTCCTGGATTAGCGCTAAACGCCCTCACCTTCTTTCAAATGGAGCGGCTTTATAGACGAGCCTAGATCACTGACAGGTAGCAATATCGACTTCATTAGAAGGCTATTCATCTGGATAATGAACGCGATTTGCTACGCTTGTCAGTCCCAACCGCTCGCACATCTTCCGGGTATCACTGGCAAGTGTGAAAGTCAAAATCTAGGGACCCGGGTACACATGCCGGGACAACATTACCCGTGTATTTGGGCCGGAATCGCATGTGAAAGGGGCCTTGAGACAAACATAATGTCAAGATGTTGATGTTATTGTTTCATACTGACACATATCACATTTCTATAACTGTTGATTCATAATATATATGTTCAGAATGTAATGTTTTCTATATATTTTTTTCCAGATCATGTACATTTGCGGTCATGACAGGTTAAATATTTATTATTATTATTATTATTATTTATTTGTAAAAGGCAGCACTTTTAACCTGGTTATGCCTAAAATTACAAGATTAAGTTTTGAGATTTTATAGGTTAGTTTATTAAATATTTTGAGAATGTAAAAACAAACAAAGAAACGTTTCATGTTGTTGTTGTTGTTGCATAAGGAGCTCAAACTCAAAGTGGAAAAAACATACATTTTATTTTAATCCAAACTGAGCAAAAATATGCAATTTGGTGCAGATACTAATATTTATATGGACAAAATTCTGATATCTTATCATGTAAATCAAGGAGAGCTTTATAACGGAATACTTACATAAATGATATTTAAATACTTAGTTTGATGAAAACATAATACAATGCAATACAATGATAACTGAGAGAAGAACAAATAAAATTATGTTTGGATAATCAGGTAAACATAAGTTGCTTCAGTCAAGTAAATGTTGACTTGAAATATTACTAACAATATACAAGTTATTACTTTTACTTTAAAATTCAGTAAAGATTTAACAGCAAAGGGACGTTTTTAGAATTAAACTAAAACTCCTTTTATTCAGATAACAGAAAGCATACAGCATCATAAAAGCATGTTCAGATGTAATCTGAGATTATAATTGTTGTTAGTGGTATTTAAAGCGTGACACATTAAGAGCATTGTCTGTTAGTCTTGTGATGGACTGCTCGTGTCCAGTGTGTTTCCAGCTTCAGCCTGAGACTCCAGCATCCTGTGACTCTGCGGTTTGGAGAGAACAGATGAAATATCAGGATGAAGATTATTCCTCTGTTACGGCGTACTGGCTTTGGTCTTCAGTCGATGTAACTGTGAAATACACACAGACACACACTAAACATTTATTTTCACAATTCAGTGTCACACTTTCTGTTTTGCTTCCACTGCAGTTATTGATTATGAACAACCATCATCTGTTGTAAATATGGATCTATATAACAGATAAAAAGACAGAATAAAGGCACGTCCTGTCAGTGAAAGTGAATCATTGGTAAAAGTCACTGAGATGGAGAGAGAGGGATCAGACAGAAGTGCTACCTCTCGCTTCTGTAACATTTTGAACAGCAGCACGACTGTCGACAGCAGATACGGACAAGCTGCCAGAAGAAAACTGAGGATGCTGAAGACAGAGATCTGACCTGAACCTGACAAACAGAGACACAAGCACATTATTGAGCAACATTACACTCCTAAAGACTTTCAGAAACTTTCTCAGGGAACCCAATGTTTTGTGAGGAAACACAAAAGCATTGAAATATAATTATTATTATTGTGTAATTTAGCTCTGTATTAAATAGCTAATTTACCCTTAAATTATAATTTCTGTCACCATTTACTCAGCCTTGTGTCATTCAAAAATGTTTAAAAAAAAAGTAATAAAAAATAAAATAATAAATAAATATATATATATATATATATATATATATATAGTGTCACACAGAAGAGAGTCATGCAGGTTTGGAGTAACATGAGAGCGAGTAAATGATGAAATGTTTTATTCTAATCCTTAATGCACTCTTCATTCCTTTGAATTGTGGGATGTTGATTCATTTCAGTGTGTGTGATTTGTTAGTTATACTTTAGTTCATGTAAGTTTTGTGAAAGAATAAACATCTGTCAATAACTGATTACACATGAATAAAATCGAAACTCCACAGACTCTCACCTCTGACTGAGATCCAGCTGTGCAGTGACTCTCCTCTCTCTGTTTTTACAGTAGTAGAAACCCTCATGTGACTTTTGAGACAGTCGTGATGCTCATCTCTCCTGTCGCCTGATTCTGGACGAGGGATCTGTCTTTATAGAAATCAGCTCTGAGGATCGAGGAGTTTGTAGATCGATGTAAACAGTGTAGAGTCAGAGTATCTCCCTCAATCACAGGATCAACAGAATTCTCCAGAATCACATCACCATCTACACAACACAAGACATACATGCATGGAGGAAGATGATGGTGATACATATTGTACAGACATAGAAACATCTATTAAGATAAGGAAGCTAATATGTGTATTTTCTATTATTATTGATTTGAAATCTCGATATTTAGTGTTCAGAATAAGTGAAAATACGCTTCCAGAACCACAGAATAATCCACAACTACTCTGAATTAAAGCAGCCAATGACTTTCTGTTGTACGTAAACACATAACTAAATTCTTAAATATAGTTTAATCTAAAACAGATCATCTATTATATTTGATCTAGTTTGATATGTCATTCGACTCACCGTGAACAGTGATGTTGAGAGGATGACGTTTCTCTCCAGATTCAGACTGACACCAGTAAACTCCAGAGTCAGATGTGCTTTGAGAGAGAGACGATTCGACATGTAGATCCTGTTTGTTTTGAACAATCTTCTGTGTTTCTGTCTGTGTATCTTCTCACGGTCCATCCAGCCAGGGGAAGCTCTCTGATCCCTCACAGCTCAGAGAGAGAGAGAGTCAGGCGAGAAGTGTTGACTTCTGCTGGGACTGACCGCCAAGAGAGACCTGCGACCACTGACCTGAGAAGAGAGAAAACCCTCTCAGGAATCAACAGCACCGCGTGTTGTGTAATAAAATCTGAAAATTAAGTACAATTAAAGATAAAATTGAGGCTCTACATTTTTATATCATGCATATATTATGAGAGTTTATTTGTTAGTGGTTTTTTGATCCTGAGTCTAGGCCAGCGGAGAAATAGAGGAAGTAACTACTGATGTTTTTTCACACCTTGTGTCAAGAGACTGTACTGAAACACAAATACAGATGAACTACAGTCAAAAATGCTGTGACACAGACTCACCAGTGATCCACAGTGTCTGTGCTGCTGTCCACTGTTCTTTGTGTAATAGGCGGTTAGGAGTCACTCTCTCTCTTTCTGCAAGTATAAACTCCTGTGTGCTGTAGAGGCAGCAGGGACTGAGAGTGTAAAGAGCCTCAGCTCCTCTGCTGCTGTCCTGACAGGCGATCATCACATCTCTGAACCAGCTGAGCGTCCAGCCTGTAGAGAGCCTGTAACCTCCACAGATCAAGAGTCACTGGAGTCTCCTTCCAGTCCCAGCCCGCGGCTGTGGAGACACTTTCGCTTACTGCTGCCTGAGGCTTCAGCTGAACACAACATGAGAGAGTTATAGAGAGAGAAGCTGTTCACACTGATGATAATGAACACACTCACAAACTCACCTGATACATTTAGTGTAACAGCATCACTGCGCTGAGAGTGTTGTGTTCCCGTCTGTCCTCTACAGCTGTATTTACCGCTGTGAAAGTCTTTAACACTGCTGATGTTCAGCTCTTGTGTTGAGACTAAGTTATGTTGGTAGTTTGTTCCCTCTGTTTGCCATCTGTACGTCCACTCAGTGTCTCCTCCCCACTTTATATCACATCTGAGAGCGACTGTTTCTCCTCTGAACACTCGTTCATCAGGTCGAGCAAATCACCACAGCTTTAGGACTCACTGCACAAGCTTACAGATTATTGCATTTATTTTAGATTCAAAGTTTTGAGGAGTTCTGGGTCTTGTCTCTGATCTGTATGTTGTGTCCAGATACTATGTTCTCTCTCTCTGCTTAACATTTACCCACAATTGGTGCATCACTGTATTGTGTGTAGTAGACTGGTTTCCCTCTTCCAGCTCTACACCAGTACTGGCCTCCATCAGACACTGAATCAATCTTCACTCTGTAGGAGTTTGTTTGTGTCTTTGTCTCAGAGTTCAGTGTGTGTTTGTACCAGTAAAAGTCCCATCCAGTGGCTGGATTCATGTGACAGATCAAAGTCACTGTGTTTCCTGTCAGTGCAGCTCCTGCAGGATCTGATGTGAGTTCAGGCTTTGGCTTCAGATCTGCAGGAGAACAAGAACACACTCAGATCCTGAAGAGTCAGAGTTAGCACTTTCATATTGTTGCTCTTTTCTTGGTTTGATTGCTCCTATTGTCCTCATTTGTAAGTCAGTTTGGATGTGCCTGCTTAATGATTAAATGCAGATGTAAGTGTTTGTTGTGTTTACTCACCATTAATAATGAGATTTATTTGGTTACTCTCCTGTGAGGATGATGGTCTCTCATCTCTCTGTCCTCTACACCAGTACTGACCCTGATCAGATGTAATTACTCCTCTGATAGTGAGAGTGTTTCTGTTTACAGTGTAACGATCAGACGTCTGTAACATTACACTGTCTTTATACCACTCATATCTCCAGTTACTGTCTT
>NW_024879175.1:269593-271281 GCF_018340385.1 Cyprinus carpio
CTGATCATCTGAGTTCCTGTATGGAGAGAGTGATGGTCTCTCTTTCGTCTGATTCACTGCAGGTTTAATGTGATTCAACATCAGATCATCTCAAAGTGTCATGAGACTTAAGTGACTTGACAATGAATGTGTGTTGTTTTTATTATTACATTTTTTGTTAATCTTTCACTTAATGATGTTAAACATGCAGAACTGTGTTTGTGTGGGGTCCGTGAGCCGGGGGGAACAGCTAATAATTGCCTGTCGGTGAACATGTCAAACCAACAATCAAAGACTATAGATTTTAGATTAGGATTAGGAATCTTTTAGAATTTTTAAAATTGGTCTCAGACGACCAAATCCTGGCCAAAATCACACAGTGTGCGCTGGGATTTAAAGATCATACATACAGTGTTGGGGAGTAACTAGTTACATATAATTACGTAATTTAATTACAAAATAAATGTAACTGTAATCTGTTACAGTTACTGAGAAAAAAAATGTGTAATTAAATGACAGTTACTTATGCAAATGTTAACGATTACAAAGGGGTTACATCTGAATATGATCACACACATACAGATTTGATTGATTTCTTTCCCAAACTGCACTGACCGCAATAAAATATGAGACACCAATGTTTGAGGAGTTTGGGACACAGAATAGCACACACGCTTATTTGATAAATGTTTTATTTCCTATTTGTGTTTATGTATATGCTTTTTTTTATTATTATTAACAGTGTCTTAGCTATTAAACTATATCTTATTATTATTAATTTAAATCTGTATTTAACCTCTTATCTTAATTCAAGTATGGTGGTTTTGGGTTTTAGTGAGTGCTACTGTAAGATTAACCCTGCCTGCGTTAAATGTTTCAAAATAATCAACAGTTGAAAACACTTGTTAAAAATTTAGAAAAGTAATCAAACAGTAATCAAATGTAATCAGTTACATTACCTTTTAATAAAGTAACTGTTAGTTACATTAATTTTTACATTTTACATAGAGTAACTTAATCTGTAACCTGTTAAATTTCCAAACTAACCTCCCAACACTGTTCAAATACAAAGTATGTTCAGGACAGTGATATTCAACTCACCCTTCACTGAGAGAGAGCAGTAATAGAGCTTGGATTGTGATGAGTTTGGTCTCTCATCTCTCTGTCCTCTACACAGCAATTGACCCAGTTCATTTTGTAATTACTCCTCTGATAGTGAGAGTGTTCTGCTTACAGTGTAATCACCTGACGTCTGTAACATTACACTGTCTTTATACCACTCATATCTCTCCAGTCACTGTAAAGTCTCAATCACACACTCTAGAGTGACTGTCTCTCCAGTGAATACAGGACTGTCTGGAGTCGTTGCAGTCAGTGTAGATTCGGGTAAATCTGTGAAGAAAGACAAATTTGACTCAGTAAAAACACACGACACACAAGACGCGAGTTTGCAGCAGAGGACAATCATAAGGCAAAATGTCATAAAGGTTGTAAACAACCATATGAATCTAGCATTTAATCCAAGTCTTGAGAAGAGAGATCACTTTATCTGATAAACAGATTGTAATTCTAGGCTTTATTCATATTCAAATGCTTTTTGGATCTTCTGGAGTTTTGGTTTCTGGACTTTTACCGGAGGAACAGAAAGCTCTCATGTTTTATTTAGGTTTCTTAATTTGTGTCTCAAAGACAGCAATACGTAACTGAAC
>NW_024879175.1:271663-272502 GCF_018340385.1 Cyprinus carpio
CTTTATCACAGAATATTTGTTTTCGGCAGCACTTGTTTAGTTTAAAAGTAGACATGTCAGGCTATAGAGAGAGATATAGATATCTCTCTCATGTCTCTTCGTTGAGTATTCACTGAGTTACAGTTCATGTTAATGACGCGTTTGTATCTGAAGATCAGCGCAGACAAAGGCTGCAGACAGCACTCCTTGTTTGTTATCTTTATTTTATAAGTGCACAAAGTTTTGTTGTTATTATGTCTGTATCCAAAAAAACGTAGACCCTTTACAGATTCGATTGATGTATTGCTCTTATCTGTACGATCAAAACTGAAAGTGTAATTTAAGTTCTTTTCGGGGTTATCAGGAGAAAATACCCCAAAACGCGTATACGCGTTAATCGACTCCAGAGGGTTAAATGTTTATACGCGTTAATCGACTGAAAACACTTGTTAAAAATTTAGAAAAGTAATCAAACAGTAATCAAATGTAATCAGTTACATTACCTTAATAAAGTAACTGAAATAGTTACATTAATTTGTACATTTTACATAGAGTAACTTAATCTGTAACCTGTTCAATTTCCAAAGTAACCTTCCCAACACTGTTCAAATAATAAAGTATTGTAGGGAGTGAAATGTAAGGTTAAAATTAATGTTCTATAACTTTAAATAAGATCTAGAGGTAATATCGCGAGAACAGAGACGGAACAGNNNTTCAGTGCCTCTTTCACCACCCCAGTCACTGATTCCAGTACAAAGTTCTGCAGTCAGTGTCGCTTAGGTGACTGTCCCGCCTATGTCAGAAATGGTAATCCCAATTTCTGTCAAAGATAATGGCATAGCGAATCCTTTCACTGACAA
>NW_024879175.1:272633-272861 GCF_018340385.1 Cyprinus carpio
CCACTTTAACCTGCAGAGACGTTGATACTGTTTTTGCATAACTTTTTTCACGTGCTCTTTTTTATTTTTATTTTTTACTTTGCAAGTTAGGATTACGTGCGTTCTCTCTCACACAAAATGGCGGACGACGAGCATGAAGCAGCTGCAGTACAGAGAGACAGACACGTTGCAGACGCAGCAAACCCACATCTGCCATTTAAAATTGACCTTCCTCATCCTTTTTCTGGA
>NW_024879176.1:0-5422 GCF_018340385.1 Cyprinus carpio
AACCCACGAGCCAGCGCGCGGTAAGAACTGTAAAGCCTGCATATAGAAACGACGCGCGTTACAGTATGTTCAGGACAGTGATATTCAACTCACCCTTCACTGAGAGAGAAACAGAGCTTGATTGTGATGAGTTTGGTCTCTCATCTCTCCGTCCTCTACACCAGTACTGACCCAGTTCAGATGTAATTACTCCTCTGATAGTGAGAGTGTCTCTGTTTACAGAGTGATGTTTAGACACTTCTGTGCTGTCTTTATACCACTCATATCTCCAGTCACTGTAATCAGACTCAATCACACACTTCAGAGTGACTCTCTCTCCAGTGAATACAGGACTGTCTGGAGTCACAGTCAGTGTAGATCTGGGTAAATCTGTGAAGAAAGACAAAATTTGACTCAAAACACACAAGACGTGAGTTTGCAGTGCACAGTGACAATCATAAGACAAAATGTCAAAAAGGCTGTAAAACAAATCCATATGAATCTAGAAGTTTAATCCGAGTCTTGTGAAGAGATATGATCACTTTATATGATAAACAGATTGTAATTTAGGCTTTTATTCACATCTTCACATGCTTTTTGGATCTTCTGAGTTTTGGTTTCCTGGACTTTTAATGGAGGAACAGAAAGCTCTCAGGTTTTATTTAGGTTTCTTAATCTGTGTTTTAAAGACTAACCAAAGTCTTCTGGGTTTGGAAGCACATGAGGCAGAGTAAATGATCTGTGTGTAATAATAACTGCATTCAGCTCTAAAACAATCACTGATCACTGCACAGCATCTGTCCTGTAAAGAAACATCTGACACACTTCTGCATCTGAACAGAATCATGACTAAAAGTGAATTGATTCAGTCCTCTTATAAAAACAGACAGATGTGTCTCATACAGAGTGTGAGAAAAGATCTGAGCTACAAACACACTGTTCAAACATCTGGGATTAGTACGATTTTATTATTATTATTATTATTATTATGTTTATTTTTTATTTTTTAAAATGAAATAGCACATTTACTCAGCAAGGATGCATTCAATTGATAAAAGTGATAGTAAAGACTTCTATTGTTAGAAAAGATTTTTATTTGGAATAAATAAATTTGGTGCTCCTGTAGCTCAAGTGGTAGAGCATTGCGTTACGAAGTGCAAGGTTGGGGGTTCGATTCCCCGGGAAAAGTGATAAGTAAAGACTTCTATTGTTAGAAAAGTTTTATATTTGGAATAAAAGCTGCTATTCTCTGTCATCATCACTGCCCTCACAGCTGATTGGTCCAATATCTTGCTACAAACTCTTAATTCAGATCATAATAACATAATCTGACCGTGAGCATGAAAGGGGCAGTCAAACTGAGATCAGATGTACCTGGTTATTGACTCAATCTGCTTGTTTTGAGATGATGTAATGAAAGATGAACAGCCTCACCTGATGCACAGCCAGAGTGCCAACTCCGCCACTCATCTGTGTGTGTGTTGCTGCGCTTGCGTCTGAGCGCCCTCTACAGCTGTACAACACACCACTATGAGACGGATCCACAGGTGAGATTTTATAGTTCTGCTCTCGCCCTATGATATGATCTTGTTTGTGGTCTTTATACAAGCTGTACTGCCAGTGAATTCCTGTCTGCTGTATGTGACATGTGTGAGTGACCCGCCTCTCCTCTGAACACACGCCTATCAGGATCAACATCAACTACAGGTTTAAGATGCTCCACTGTGAGAGCGAGCAAAACACACTTCCTGCGTCTGAAAATGGCTAGATGATCTGTGGAGCCTAAATTGTGTGTGTATCATTATTATTTTAATTGACATTTTAGTTTAACTGACAACACATTGATAATGTATGATAAGTGTAGTATCATGTTTTATAACAAACACATCAAAGTTGTCTTCTGTTAAACATGTATAGAAAGTAAGAGAGAGCTCTGACCTTTTACTGTAATCTTAACTGTATTACTGAACTTCGCTGTAGTGGTTTCCCTGCGTTGTGCTCTCTGCACCTAATACTCTCCTTCATCAGGAGGCGGCTCACAGACTCGATTGTTTAGTTTCATCACCCGTGGATTCAGGGGGTTTGAGTCTTTTTTCTCCAGAGGGTGTCCATCCAGTTAACTGTCCCACATCACAGCTCAGAGTAACTCTGTCTCCAGTGAACACACTGAACTCTGGGGTTTTACAGTCAGAGCCGGCTTCAGTTTATCTGTGAGTGTACAGTGATGCAGTGTTGAGTTCACTTTATTCATCACTATTTTTCATTTATTCTTACTTTCATTTCCGTAATAAAAAAAAACAACTTCTAACACTGTAAATTGCTTTAAACCATTTTATTTAAGTTTAAGTTCCAAAACTAATATTAACATTAATATTTACATCACATTATTACTGTGAACATTTTCCATTTTAGTTCACTAAACAAAGGATATTTCTGAATATAAAATTAAACTAAACACTGCTGAAATACTTTGTGTATCTGGATCTGAATGAAATGAAATAATCAATCATTAGCAGTAGCACACACACATGAACATCCTGCATCAGAGAACAGTTTACACAGGATCCGCACTTTGTTCCTGAAATCAAGATTGGATTTTAAGCGAATGAATAAAGGGCCTCAGATATTACTAATAATTATGTAAATGTTTTAACAAAACTGTAGTTTATTGTTTTTAACTCATATTTATTATTCTATTTAATTCATTTAATAATAAATTAATAAACATGGAAGCTCAAAATGTGACCCCTTCTCAATAAATTTACAGTTTATGCATCATATTTGGTGCTAAATTAAAATCTATTTAAATGTTTGTTAATCTATAAACAATACACACTGTTGGTATTCATGATACTCTCAGATGTTTGAACTTCTGATTAATTTTTTCTGGATTATGTTGTTTCTCTTCTGTTTAATGATTTATCTGTAGTAATCCTTCAAAGAGTATATTTAATTATTTAAGTACTAAAACTTACACATTAACAATTTATTACAAATATATAACCCCCACACACACACACACACATCGGCTTTTCTTCTAGTAATATCAATCACTTTATCAATATTTCTACTTTAGGTGCGGGTTATTTATTTATTTATTAGCATTTAAGGTTTAATTAATAATTAATTGAGTATTACTCTTTTAATGTTAATGTTAACTTTGAATCATGGAGATATCATGGACGATATTTCTGGGTTTGGTGGTAGATTGCTGCCATAAAATAAAAAATAACATGAAATAATAACTACAGTCACTAGATGACTTTCACGATGATCCTCCTCGCTCATGTTCAGACATTACACAATCATTTATTATATCAATAATACAAGACTCTTTATTGTGTATTACTAAAGTACTATTTTGCAGTTATGTTACAATATTTAGACAAATTATGAATTAGAGGAATTATTTTGACATTTGTTCACATGTTTATGTTGTCATTACACACATCTGTGTCTTCATGAACCACGAATGCAGAGTTTCACATTGTGAAGATGTTTTTAGTGCTGCCACTTCATTTTATTTGTATTTGTTTCTTGATTTATGGCTGATTTAGTTACTTTATTTATTGAAGCCGAAAGTAAATTAAATTATATCTATAAATATTTAAATAAAATAAATAAATAAAAATTAACGAAGTGTGTAGATCTGGGTGAATCTGTAGAAGAAAGAGGCAGAGCTCTTTCAGTGAACTTAGTCAGAAACATGATCTGATCGTCTGAGTTCTGTATTTGTGTGACACTGATGTTAAAGAGGAGAGATGTGAGGAGTGATGGTCTCATAGTGTGTGTATTTATTTATTTACTTTTACTTTTTCTCAACTTTAGATTTTTTTACAGTGTATTGAACTGGTACTCAAGTCCTTTCTTATTCTGATTATAGTGAATATCATCTGTAAACACAGTGACAGTGACTAAAGTAAATATCAAAGATGTCGATGGAAAGCCTTGTCACAATTTACATGACATTATAATAAACCAGAACCTCCACAAAAACACACTCAAGATCTGCAGGACTGTATTTAACAGAATAATGACAGAATAATGATATATGAACTGATTCAGTCCTCTTATAAGAACAGATGCTGCTGCTACAGAAGAGTATATGAAAAGTGTTGAGCCAAAAAATACTGATTTAAATGATCATTAAACAGATGTGAACATGAACACTCACCTGATACAGTCCAGTGAATACAGGACTGTCTGGGTCACAGTCAGTGTGTAGATCTGGGTGAATCTGTGAAGAAAGAAAGGCGGGAGGAGCTCTTTCAGTGAACTAGACAGAAACATGATCTGATCGTCTGAGTTCCTGTATTTGTGTGACACTGATGTTAAGAGGAGAGATGTGAGGGGGTGATGGTCTCATAGTGTGTGTATTTATTTATTTACTTTTTATTTCTCAACTTTTGATTTTTTTACAGTGTATTGAACTGTTGCTCAAGTCCTTTCTTATTCTGATTAAGTGAATATCATCTGTAAGCTTACAGTGACAGTGACCTAAAGTATCATGATCACTATTATAAACCTATGAGAAAAAATACTGCATTAATTTAAGATCTGGTTTGCTTGTAGGTGTATTAATTACATCAAACTATTTGGTAATTGATGGTAAAAACTAAATGTTGATGATATCGAAGACCATTTCTGTTCTTTTGTATTCACATATCACACTTATCGATTGTACCAACATTTACCTAATTTAGAAGCGAGTAAAGAGTGCTGAATATGACGGATCGCGAGAGAGAGTCAATTGTTTGTTGTTGCATAAAGTGGTTTGTTTTTACAAATACAAAGCAGCAGTGTGAATACAGCACTCAAAAATGGCAAAAATAGGGCACAATGTATTTTATTAGTTTGAAGGAATTTTCTGTATTTATTTTTTACCTGTATTTTGTATTTTACACTGCACTGTGTTGTGTTCTAGTGTTAATTGTGAAATGTTGTAAAATTACTGGATGATAATGTCCCCAAATGTCCTGGCCCAATATCTCTCTCTCTCTCTCTCTCTCTCTCTCTCTCTCTCTCTCTCTCTTTTTAATGATGTTAAACATATAAATATTGACAGCTTAATCAAAACCTACTTCACGAGAAAAATACTCGCATTCAATTAAAGATCTGGTTTTGCTTGTAAGTTTGTGTTGATTACATAAAAAAAGTCCAATTATTTGTAAAAACTACAGCATATTTTATTTACAATATTCCCATATTTTAAGATTTTAGAGTGTTTTAAACTTTATAAGTTAGTCAAATAAGCTTATTTAAGAGGACAGTGATATTAAACTCACCGATCACAGAGAGAGAAACAGAGCTTGATTGTGATGAGTTTGGTCTCTCATCTCTCCGTCCTCTACACCAGTACTGATCCTGATCAGATGTAATTACTCCTCTGATAGTGAGAGTGTCTCCGTTTACAGTGTAACGATCAGATGTCTGTAACATTACA
>NW_024879176.1:5752-6347 GCF_018340385.1 Cyprinus carpio
AAGTCCATTTCTATTCTCATGATAGTCATGAATATCATCAGTAACCATAGCGACAGTAAACTACAATAAATATTAGTTAATAATATTAATAATACACTCATGTCATGATTTGGTTTGAAACAGATACTGATCTCACAATATGATACTCACATGATACCTCAAATAAAAATAGAGTAAAAATGGCAGGTTTTGTTTTTAATTAATAAATCAATGACTTATGATTAACAATTAACACAAAATAATGTTCACAGAAATGTTAAATTTGGTGTTACATCAGGAATGGACTTGAACAGGTTTTTCTCTCTCATGCAGAGAACAATAAAGACACCAGAACAAACATTCATAATTATGCTTATTAAATACAGTTTTATATTAGAAACACATGCACTCTGACTACAAACATATTAAAGGTTTAAATACTGTGTTTTTTTTTTTTATTAAATAATATATTTTATTTAATTGATTAATAATAAATTAATAAACATGAAAGCACAAATGTGTAACTTTCTGGGTTCATTATATTTTATGCCCCATGTTTAATGCTACATTAAATCTATTTAAATGTTTGGTTAATCTATAAACGATACACGTATTT
>NW_024879176.1:6526-6620 GCF_018340385.1 Cyprinus carpio
CTTCTTGTCTGTATGATCTCCAGTGTTTCTCTTCTTTATTGTCTGCTCTTATACGGATGAATCGTGAGCATTAGTTTCAGTTCCTGTATTTGTT
>NW_024879176.1:7098-7484 GCF_018340385.1 Cyprinus carpio
GCAGTGACCAGAAGAGAAGATGAAGCTGTGAGACAGGAGAACACACACATGCAGATCTGATCGTGAGTCACATACTGTGTGATAAAATATCAAAAGTACATAAAATCACTCATTATTTCCAGACTTCTGACCTTACACTCATGTCCCCGCTGGATATAACACTAATTTCATCAGAAAGATAGTATTTATGTTTATGTATCCGGCACATTCTATAATAAACCTTGTTTTTCTAAAAGCAGGTGTGTTTAAACCCCCAAAAATGATAATTATTTTTTTCTTTTGTGCATCATGTAGTGCCTGGTAATGTTAGTGTTTATCACAGTATTTACTCACCATTAACAGACAGATGTATTTGGTTACTCTCCTGTGATGAGTTTGGTCTCTCC
>NW_024879176.1:8888-9039 GCF_018340385.1 Cyprinus carpio
GTAATAAGTTGTTCAAAATTAATTGATTCTCCTAAATTTCCTTTTTTAACGTTTATATTTTTTTCCTAATAAACCTGCCGCTTATATTCGTTTGAGATTCTTCAAGTTTTTCCGGCGGAGAGGGGGAGGGGTGTCATAATCGCGCTCAGAT
>NW_024879176.1:9368-9504 GCF_018340385.1 Cyprinus carpio
TTTAAACCGGGTCCCAGAGTGGATAAATTTGAAAATGCCGCCTTTGCGTTTTCATGTGGACAGAAAATCCGTATATTTTCTGAAACGATGACGTCATCAGCCCACGTCTCGCCTCTAGTCAAACACTGCTGCGTCA
>NW_024879176.1:9562-9680 GCF_018340385.1 Cyprinus carpio
GCATTTGCAGCTTTTGACCGCTGAGTGGCGCTTTAATCACAGGTTTTCAAACAAGCGCATCAACGCACATTTTCGCAAATAGACATCAGCTTTGCCTCACCGAAGTGTTATATTTGAT
>NW_024879176.1:10004-10117 GCF_018340385.1 Cyprinus carpio
CAAGAAACGAATAAATTAAACCTGCACGATTTAACTAAATCATTGCAACTCTAAAGAATGGATTAATACAACGTGATCACTTATCAACAAATCATTGCAACTCTAAAGAATGG
>NW_024879176.1:11300-11376 GCF_018340385.1 Cyprinus carpio
TGGGAAGCAGACCTATTAAATACCCTCTAGACATCTCTGTTAAAATTTTTAAAGAATTTTATATGCGTTTGCATAT
>NW_024879176.1:11511-11661 GCF_018340385.1 Cyprinus carpio
GCAGAGTATGAGCGGAGCGGAGTGATTCTGACTGGGGCGAGGAGCGGATTTTTTTTTAAAGTCAGGAGCGTCGTGGTTTTCACTCGTTCCAGCACCGCTCCATCACGAATACAATTCATGCCAACAGCCCGTACTATAACTGCATATTTA
>NW_024879176.1:12202-26875 GCF_018340385.1 Cyprinus carpio
GCTGCGTGCAACAATACAAAACTCTGGAGACCGCGGCACGCTCCCACAACAAGACAGAACATGGAGCGCGAGTGTCCGGTCCCCGACACGAAACCGAAACTCAGCAAGACATGAGTGCCGGGATCCGAACCCCCACGCTCCAACATGAAACAGGACACGCAGACGAGAGTACACGGCTCGAGCAGTCTCGAAGCCGCGCCCTCACATTAAAACAATGACATGACGTGAGTTTCAGGGCTTTGTCACCAAAATCATGAAAGACACTCGACAGAAGTGACAGAACCCTGACAAATATAGGCTACTCTGAGCTGTGTATGTGTCAAAATGTCTGTCTTGGTGAGTTTTCACTAAACACAGTCAGTTATGTCTTAAATAAACAAACATTTTGAAAAGTAATTGAAAGCTAGTCAGTATATGAGATCTGTGACAGCTTCCTGCTGTATAAACCTGACGCTGTCTGTCATCATCTGTTAATCAAACAACTAAAGAAAAGAAGAGAATTAATCACTGCTCTTCATTTAATATTGTTCATAACTTTATAAATTAATTTATATTTAATTTATATGGTGAAGTCTATGCAGTGACGTATTTGTACATTTGATTACTTTAATCAATCTCTGTATAATAGGCTATTATAGGCTAAATTGTTTATTTTATTTGTATATTTTTATCTGTTGTATTTGCCATATTGTTTGTCATTTTATTCCTTTTTTGTATTAGATTACATTTACACTAATTTTCCACAGTATCTATAGCCTACACCGATACAAGCTGCATCTCTTTCCTCTCCAACCAGTGCATGAAGTGGAAAAAATAAGTGCTGGTACTGACCCCACCCCAATGTATTTATGGATTAATATTAAATAAATAAGTTTCTTTTTAATAAATCACAATGTATGTATAGTGCCACAATCAATCGATCAATAGTTTACATTTACATTTAGTCATTTAGCAGACACTTTTATCCAAAGCAACTTACAAATGAGGACAATGGAAGCAATCAAAATCAGCAAAAGAGCAATGATATATAAGTGCTATAACAAGTCTCAGTTAGCTTAACGCAGTACACGTAGCAAGGGCTTTTAAATAATATAAATATATAAAAGAAAACCGACAGAATAGAAAAAGAATAGACCAAGCTAGTGTTAGAGGTCTTTTTTTATAATTGTATAATAAATTAAAAGAAAATAGAATACAAAAAGATTAGAAAGGTAGTTAGATTGTTTTTTTTTTTTTTTTTTTTTTTTAAATAGAATTAGAATAGTGAGTGAAAAAGTTAGAGGGTCAAATAAAGATGGAAGAGATGTGTTTTAAGCCGATTCTTGAAGATGGCTAAGGACTCAGCTGCTGGGATTGAGTTGGGCACGTCATTCCACCAGGAGGGAACATTTAATTTAAAAGTCCGTAAAAGTGAAGTGTGCTTCCTTGGCATGGACAATCAAGCGATGTTCACTTGCAGAATGCAAGCTTCTAGAAGCACATAACTCTGAAGTAATGAATTTAGGTAAAGGGGTGCAGAGCCAGTGGTGGTTTTGTAGGCAAAACATCAATGCCATTGAATTTTATGCGAGCAGCTATTGGTAGCCAGTGCAATTACTGATTACTAGAGTTTGAACTGAAATTAATGTATTACTGATATATATATATATATATATATATATATATATATATATATACTATATATATATATATATATATATACTCTTTGTTAAGCAGTGCAAACAATATTAAAGTTATCTTATTGTTTTTGGGTTTATTTTTTTGTGTTTATGGAGCCTGCATTTATTTGACCAAAATACAGAAAAAAACATTATGATTGTGATATATTATTACGATTTAAAATAATTGTTTTTAAATGTATTATACTTTAAATTATCATTTATTTCTGTGATGCAAAGCTGAATTTTTAGGATCATTATCACATGATCCTTTAGAAATCATTCTAATATGATGATTCATTATCAAAGTTGGAAACAGTTCTGCTGCTTAATATTTTTTTAGAACATGTGATACTTTTTTAGGATACTTTGATGAATAAAAAGTAAAAAAAAAAAAAGTTAAAAAAAAAAAAGAAGCTATGTTTTTAAAATATAAATATTTTGTAAATAACAATATACACTACTGGTCAGGATTTTTTTTTTCTTTCTTTTTTTAATAAAATCAATACTTTTATTCAGCAAGGATGTGTTAAATTGATAAAAAGTGATAGTAAAGAAAATATATTATTAGAATATATATTATAAGAATTTTTTTTTTTTTTTGATAAAGAATAAATGCAGTTCTTTTTAACCTTTTATTCATCAAATATATTAGACAGCAGAACTGTTTCCAACACTCATAATAAATCAAAATATTAGAATGATTTCTAAATGATCATGTGATAGACTGGATGTTACATGTGACACTGAAGGCTGGAGTAATGATGCTGAAAATTCAGCTTTGCATCACAGGAATAAATTATTTTTTTTAAAGTATATTCAAATAGAAAACTATTATTTTTAGTTGTAATAATATTTCACAATATTACTGTTTTTTTCTGCATTTTTGATCAAATAAATGCAGGCTTGATGAGCAGAAGAAACTTCTTTCAAAAACATTAAAAATACTAATGTTTCCAAACTTTTGGTCTGTACTGTATATATATATATATATATATATATATATATATATATATATACACTGTTGTCTTGACAGTGAATCTGCTCTGAAAGAAAAGGTTAAGGAGTTGAGGAGCGAGGGCTCCAGAAGTCTAGGATCGGCTCTGTAATCACAGCACTGAGATTGAGTTTACCAGCACTGATATTTTGTCAGAATCAGTATTTAATTGAATATCATTGATTATCTTCATGAGCGCTGTCTCTGAGCTGTGATGCGGTCAGAAACCAGATTGAAAATTGCTCAGGTTTCATTAATAAAGAAAACTCAAAACAAGCAAAAACACTTAAAGAGACAGAACTTGACTGTGTGACGTCACATTGGTTGATGAGAATATGGTCATGTGTTGTATGTTGTGGTTGAAAGTGCTTCTCTGGGCAGCAGTGAATCCATCAGTGAATCGACTCTCGTATCGGTTCATGAGTCCTGTGACGTCATTGTGTGTGTTGATGTTAAATGATGGAGAATCTCCACCATCAGTTCTCATGATGAGCTTCAAAACACAGAAAAACACTTTCAGTTCAAACTCTAGACATGTTTCAGTGATCTGCATTGTGTTGAATGAATGGAAATGCTTCATATCTGTGTTTTTCTTCTGTTTTTAGTGCTGATGTCCTTCATCCACGCTGGACTCACTCGAGGTACTGTGCTGTACTGCAGTATTTGATTTATTAAACAAATGTGAATTGTGTTGTAGTACTTTATTTGTCTACATGGATCATATGAGGATCCCACATTTATCTCTTTGCTGATGATTTATGTCTATATTTTGCTGTTATTCACCTTCTCTCAGAATCATTTGTCTGTGCAGTTCCTCATGCTGCTAAAACACTGATAAAAAAAGGAAAAACAAACAAAAAAAAAAGGTTAAAATGTTAGTTTGTTGGAAAATTGTAAACTAATTAATGACTGTAATTAAGGCTAATGTGCAGTTCAGGGAAATTTTAGATCAATGAAATGATAATGCAGTGCTCTACCACTGAGCCTATTTTTAATCATCATGACATCACTATCAACTACATTAAGTCAGATGTTTAGTTCAGAGTTTATTTTCTTCTGTTCACAGATTTACCCAGACCTACACTGACTGTGACACCAGACGATACAGTATTCACTGGAGAGTTCAGTAACCTGACCTGTGTGATTGAGACTCACAGTAACTGGAGATATGAGTGGTTTAAAGACAGCACAAACAATCCAATGTTACAGACGTCTGATCATTACACTGTAAACAGAGACACTCTCACTATCAGAGGAGTAATTACATCTGATCAGGGTCAGTACTGGTGTAGAGGACGGAGAGATGAAGGAACAATCTCGTCATATTCAAACACTGTTTATCTCTCTGTGAAGGGTGAGTTGAATATCATTGTCCTCCTGAACTCTCTCTAGGTAACACTACAATAAAGGTACATGAATAATAATGTACTAACACTTGAATTAATACTTACTTCAACATGAACTCATGATTAGTGAAGACATGAGCAAATTATTAATCAATCAAGAGCATCTTAACTATGACTGAAATCATATGGATTCATGAAGAACGCAGTCTTAACTACATGTTAGTACATGTTTGATAGTTAATGCATCAACGTTTCTGATCCTCCGTATCAAATGTAGAAAATACTAAATACACTAATGACTGATCTTAAACGATCATAATCTGTTTTGTGTTATTCTCTTTCTCTGTTGGACTGTACATGTGTATTTGAGAGTAAGTTTATAATAAATCATGAGCTGGATTTAGTTAATATATATAATAATATATAATAATATATAATATGCCTGAAATAAAGTCATGACAAAATAACACATTAACAAGACATGAGCTGCTATTAGTGTTTGAGTTATTAATGAGTTAATAATGATGGCCTTAACCTCATGATACAATGATGCAGTTACAAACCATGAACTAAAATATCAATCAACACACAATAAAGATGCATTATAAATGTACAATTAATGAATTTAGTTACCCTCACTCTATTACATGAATCTACAAGCTGCTGCAATTCTCATCATAACATATAAAACATAAAATAACACTTGTTCACTGTTCGTCTGATGATTGTTTGAGATGATCTGATGTTGAATCACATTAAACCTGCAGTGAATCAGACGAAAGAGAGACCATCAGTCTCCTCTTTAACATCAGTGTCACACAAAGAGCGTAAGAGTGTAATAATGTAGAAACTCACTCAGAGGATCCTCGAGGATCATCACAGATCAGTGTGGATTGTAACGGCTGTTGATTCCATGACAGAAGAAATCAATGAGAGCAGAGTCAGGCAGGTCAGTTAGATCAGAAATGTCCAGCAAGTCTTCGATGGTCCTCGAGTGAATGAGTTTCTTGGTGAAGCTGAATTAATGTGACTGCTGGATCTGTGAGGGTCTGTTGTTCTGTTTCAGTAAAACACAGTGTTGGATCCAAGTGCAGTTTAAAGCTCATTTAAACAAGACAACAAAAGTAATTCCAGCAATGAACGAGACACATAAATACAGGAACTGAAACTAATGCTCGCGATTCATCCGTATAAGAGCAGACAATAAAGAAGAGAAACACTGGAGATCATTCAGACAAGAAGAGACAGGTGTAGGCAATGAGTCGCCATGGTAACAGAGGAGGGTTACTATGGAAACAAATGAGACAACAAGAGAAACAGGAACTAAACACAGGAAGTGAACACAGAAACAATGGGAACAGAAAAATACTTCAACATAAAAGTCCTTAAACAGAAGACTATAATCATGACAGAATCATGATAACAACAACGTGTATCGTTTATAGATTAACCAAACGTTTAAATAGATTTAATTTATCAAAAATGGGGCATAAATTATAATGAACCCAGAAAATCACACATTTGTGCTTCCATGTTTATCATTAATCATGTACAGCCCTGAAAGACAGCGGAGACCAGGACAACTAGAGCCCCAGAGACAGATCCCCTGTAAAGACCTTGTTTCAGACGACCACTGGGACAAGACCACAGGAAACAGATGATTCTTCTGCACAATCTGACTTTGCGGCAGCCTGGAATTGAACTGCTGGTTTCGTCTGGTCAGAGGAGAACTGGCCCCCCGACTGAGTCTGGTTTCTCCCAAGGTTTTTTTTCTCCATTCTGTCACTGATGGAGTTTTGGTTCCTTGCCGCGGTTGCCTCTGGCTTGCTTAGTTAGGGACACTTCATTTACAGCGATATCGTTGACTTGATTGCAAATTATTGCACAGATACTATTTAAACTGAGCTGAGCTGCATGATGATATCACTGAATTCAATGATGAACTGCCTTTAATTGTCATTTTGTATTATTGACACACTGTTTTCCTAATTATTGTTGTTCAGTTGCTTTGACGCAATCTTTTTGTTTAAAGCGCTATATAAATAAAGATGACTTGACTTGACTTAATCAATTAAATAAAAAATATTTAATAAAACACAGTATTTAAACATTTTGTATTCAGAGTGAAAGCATGTGTTTCTAATATAAAACTGTATTTAATAAGCAGAATCATGAATGTTTGTTCTGGTGTCTTTATTGTTCTCTGCATGAGAGAGAAAAGTCCTTTCAAGTCCATTCCTGATGTAACACCAAATTTAACATTTCTGTGAAGGCTTTTTTTTTTTTTTTTTTTTTTTTTTTTCTAATCATATGCCATTGATGTAATAATTAAAAACAAAACTTACAACCAAACCAGATCTTTAATTGAATGCAGTATTTTTCTCAGAAGTAGGTTTTGATTGGCTGTTAATATTTATATGTTTAACATCATTAAAGAGAGAGAGGCAGTGTATAATACAATGTACAGGTATAAAAATAAATAAATACAGTAAATTCCTTTTAATTAATAAAATACATTGTGCCCTATGTTACGACCCTTCTTTAGCGCTTAAAAATTATGGTATTAAAAACAAACCACTTTATGCAACAACAAACAATTCGATCTGTCTCATGATCACGTCATGTTCAGCACTCTTTATACGCTCTTAAATTATGTAAATATTGTACAATCCATAAGTGTGATATGTGAATACAAAATAACTTAACTTAATGACTTAAATGAAGTCTGGATATCAATGTTTTATTTAGTTTTTACCAATAATTACCAACATTTTTGATGTAATTAATACAATCTACAAGCAAACCAGATGTTAGATTTAATGCAGTATTTTTCTCATAGGTTTATAATAGTGATCATGATACTGTGATGCTGTTTTTATCAATATTTACTCATATGTGTATTAATACAGAGAGACCAAAAGTTGTGGTGAAGGTGAGTCCAGATGAGCGTGTGTTCAGAGGAGAGACAGTCACTCTCACATGTGACATACAGGGAGCAGGAGACATTCAGTGGACATACAGCTGGTTTAAAGATGGAAACACTCACAATCCATACACAACAACAACAACATGAGGGATCAGATTCACAGCTGATTACAGTGCTGAATACAGCTGTAGAGGAGAGAGATCAGACTCACAGAGATCAGACATCAGTGCTGCTGTTACACTGACTGTATCAGGTGAGTGTTCATGTTCACATCTGTTTAATGATCATTTAACATTAATATTTTTTTTGGATCAACACTTTTCATGTACTCTTCTGTAGCAGCAGCATCTGTTCTTATAAGAGGACTGAAATAATTCATATATCATTATTCTGTCATAATTCTGTTAAATACAGTCCTGCAGATCTTGAGTGTGTTTTTGTGGAGGTTCTGGTTTATTTTAATGTCATGTAAATTATGTCAAGGCTTTCCATCGACATCTTTGATATTTACTTTAGTCACTGTCACTGATATGATAGCGTTTTCATGACTTTCAATCAAAGGAAAGAAATTGTCAGAAACTGATAACAGCAGTCAGAAGAGAGAACGATGTCAAATTTAGCATCCCTCCCAAAGACGCTGCATTAGAAACACCCTCACATTAGAGTTAAATAGTTTTTGGTAATTTGATGCAAATGTGTGCCTGTGGTTCAGTGGTAGAGCATTGCGTTAGCATCACAAAAGGTTGTGGGTTTGATTCCCAGGGAACACATGTTAGCATTATATGGCAGTGAAGTGTGGGGTCCTCTCCTAAATCATGAATTTGAAAAATGGGACAAAAATCTGATTGAAGCCCTGCATGCTGAGTTCTGTAAGAGTCTCCTCAGAGTACAGACCAGACAACACATGCAGGGCAGAATAAGGCCAACTAATGCAAATTGAGAAACGAGCCATCAAATTTTGGAAACACCTAAAAATGAGCGACCCCGACTCCCTTAAAAACCATGAAGTGAACCCTGAAAAAAAGTCCCCTGATGCAGATGACCCTGAAGCTGCAGAAACAAACTAACATGACTAACAACAGCCAGCATCAGGACTCTGAAATATTCATCCACAAAATTCAGCCCAACCAAATTATAAAAGCACAAAAAGAAAATTATGTAACTTATTGGACTGAAACAACAGAAAAACAAAGTAAACTTGAATGTTATTTGGCCCTAAACAGAATATCTGAGTACAGTGAAAGACTTTAAATTAAGAAGAGAAATGACGAGGTACAGACTGAGCAGTCATACTCTGACTATAGAGACGGGCAGAAATCGACAGCACTGGCTGCCCAGAGAGAGCCGTATCTGCCCTTACTGTAATCATGGGGTCTTGGAGACAGAGCAACACTTCCTCACCAGCTGCCCCAACTATAAAGAAATTAGAAAGAAATTTTATCCCAAACCTGAAATACTTTCCTCTGACTTCAAAATAGAAAACACAACTTCAATATTTATTAGGTGAAAAACAAGATTGTATCTTACTAGCAGCAAGATACATTGATGCCTGTCACAAAAAGAGGGAGGAGTCAACAAATCACAAATCAGTGATGCGCCCACAAACAAGCACACACACACACACACACACACACACACACACACACACACACACACACACACACACACACACACACCACATTGAATTATTAAATTATTCGTATAATTCTAAAATTTTATTTGTTCTACTTTTTAAATGTATATACATGCATGTTTTTTTTTTTTTTTTTGCATATACATCTGTTCTAGATTCAATGCAAACACTATGCTTTGGCAGTACATTATAACAGCTGTCATGCCAATAAAGTACATATTGAATTTAACTGAATTGAGAGAGAGAGAAATTTTTTCTTTTAAACTCTCAAAACAATTCTAATACAATAATGACTCAAACGAAATTGACATTGGCATCAATCATTGTTACAAACAAGAAAAAGATAAAAGTCTGTCTACAACAGAGCAAATTGCATCATTATAACACCACTGAACCCAAAATAACATCAAGTCTTTCATCATCTTATAAAATTTAAAATCAACCCACACTCTTGCTTTTATCCGATTTTTACAAATAGATACAACTTCACATCCTTCTGACCCTTCAATTGTATTCCTCCTGCTTATATATACTGCCATTTTTGCTTCTCCCACAATGAAATTTAAAAGTTTACATTTTTTTCTTCTTTTTCTGCATATCGATATCCAAGAATAAAACTCTGAACAGTAAAAATTTCATCTAACTTCCCAAACAACAATTTAAGAAAATCAAATAAATAACACAATCTTGTACACAATGAAAAATTGTCTGTTTTTTTTTCCACAAAAAGGACATAGATTACAAACATAAGGGTTAACAACATTCACAAAAGAATTAATAGCAACTGCGCCATGTAAAATTCTCCAATGGAGATCCCCCACCTTTTTTCCAACGGAGGTTTATAAAAAACCCTCCACAGAGATTTTATATTCTGATCTAAACCTAATTTGTCTCTCTAGACAGTATCAACTCGTCCATTTAAAATGTTCAAGTTTTAAAATTTTAACACAGCTTCTGTACAATGTTTGCTGTTAGCCTCATTAATAGTTAGATCCTCTAAATTCTTTTACAATTCCCCATCTGCACCTTTAAAATAAGGAATAATATAAACTTCTGGAAAAGGATCCTTGTTATTTTGGAACCACCTTTCCTTCACCATAGCTTATAAGAAGAAACTTTTCTTCTACCGTAAACTTCTGTTTTAAAAGATCCAGTAACAGCAATTATTATATTGTTGGTATTGTGAGATTTATATATGTGTCTTTTTGTGAGTTATTTGATTTAGGTGTACTGTTGTTGATCTAATGCCAATACAAGAAGCAACCTTTTGTGAGTTATTTAACTCAGCAAATCATGCAACTTCACTTGAAACATCAAATCTAGCTCCAAACAGAGTTGGTTCTTCTAATAACCAAAATAAAGACAAACCAAAAGCCCCTCTTCTTTTCTTGAATAAGCTCCATATTCTAAAGACCCTTTATAGAATGGAGTCAGTCCATTCAGCTGAATTTTGCTAGCGTCCATTAAAAATAAAGTAGAGTCCAGTCCCAGGCCTCCAGCTTGACTCAAAATTAAGTTAGCAACATTCCTCCAAACAAGATCTTCAGGTCCAGTTAAAAATCTTTGAATAAATTGTAAATGAAATTTTTTTCCTCCACTGGCCAGATGTACAAGTCCTTGTCCCCCTTCCTCTTTAGAGAGATATAGTACACTCTGCTGCACCCAGTGAAGCTTAGTCCAAAAAAAGTCCACAACGAGAGCTTGTAGTTTTGCAAGACATCCACTTGGTGGCTCAGTACAAGCCAAGCGATGCCAGAATGTTGAAGCCACCAAATTATTGATGACTATAACATGTCCTATAAATTACATTTTGGGCCACAGCCATTTCCATTTTTCCAGTCGTCCTTTTGTTTTTTTCTAAAACACCCTCCCAGTTTTTTTTTTTTTTTTTTTTTTTATGGTATACACCTAAATATTTAAAACCATTTTTCTTCCATTCAAGTCCAGCAGGTAAATTAGGAAGGCATTTACAATAGCTTCACTCTTAGTCCAGTTTACCTTAGTTGAAGACAGTTTCCCAACGTCATCAATTATTATTCTTAGACTATCTACCTCTTCTTGATTATTCACAAAAACAATAACATCATCAGCATAAGCCGACAACTTAATTTTAAAATTTTAAAAACCACACTCTCTTAGCGTCTGCCAGAGGTAGTTATGTTCAACCCGGTCAAAAGCTTTTTCTTGGTCCAAGGAAATGAGACCAATGTTTAAACCCTATGATCTAGAGATATCTATAATGTCTCTAATTGAATATAGGAGTGACACAGCTCTCCAGTTCTTTATGTTTTTGAGGCCACCTTTCTTCGGTAAAAGGGTGATTACTGCTCTTCTGCAGCTCATAGGCACCAACCCTCTGGTCAAGCTGTCATTGAGCATCTCTAGCAGATCATCCCCTAACACAGCCCAGAGTGACTCGTCAGGGATTCCATCAATCCCCGGGGCTTTCCAACACTTCATACTCTTTAGGGCATCATACAATTCACCTTTCGTAAAAGGTTTTTCCAGTTCAGCATTTGCTCCTTCTGGAACTTTAGGTAGACCCTCATAAAAGCAACTGGCTATCTCCTCCACCTCTGTGTATTCACTCCTGTACATCTCTGAATAAAATGCCACTGCTCTTTTCCTAATTTCCTTAGGCTCTGTAATTTCTGTGCCAGATTCTGATAACAAAGAATGCATAATTCTGTTTAGGGCATTCTTTTTTTCAAGTCCAAAGAAAAACGTGGTTGGACCATCAATTTGTACTGCACTTTGAAACCTTGATCGTACCAGAGCACCCTGTGCCCTAATACCTAACAAATCATCTAAAACTTTATTTTTATTTTTAAGAACCTTAACACGTTCTTGGTCTCCCACAGATTCCAAAGAATTTAGTAATTCTAATATTTCTTTCTCTAGATCTTCTAACGATCGGGAAATGTTTCTAGAAGCATTGAGAGTATACATACGGCACAGTTGCTGTATCTGTATTTTTCCATCATCCCACCATTGCTGCGGAGAAACAAAAGATGACGTCTTATTCTTAAAATTTTCCCCCAAAAAATAAACACCTCACAAAAAGAATGATCTTGCAATAGACCAGTATTAAAATGCCAGTAAGTACTTCATGGCTTAATATTATTAATAAAGACATTACAGCTGACCAGACAATGATCTGAAAAGCCTACAGGGGAAATAGCACAACACTTAATAGTATTAAAATGATGTTTAAATCAATAGCACCTGTCTAGTCTAGCCATTGTTACATGATATTCTCTCACTTGTGTCCATGTATACTGCCTCTGTGTTCTATTCAACACTCTCTCCAAATATAAAACAGATCATGTTCTTTTGTAATTTGTTGCAAAACACGTTTTGATTCCATATGAGATTCTTTATGGTTCCTATCAACGCTATAATTTTTATTTTTTATCACCCCCAATAAATAGACACTCTTTGGGTTTGCACTTTTCTACTACATCTTTAGCTTTATTTAAAAACAAAACACTTTCACCTCCCAGAACTGGTGCATACATATTAATAAATACAAAAGTAAAGTTTTCAATCTCACCCCATAATTACAACAACTGTCCCTCAACTACATTTTCCACTTCAAAAGAAACTGGAATTATATTTTTCCATAAAAATATAATATATCCAAAATATCCGTTCCATGCATTTTCATTCTGCACATCAGTATGAGTCCCCTGAAAAAACATGACATCAATATTTTTTTGCTTTATCAGTTCAAACAGCATTGCTCTTTTTCTATGATCCTTTGCACCATTTATGTTCAAACTGCCCAGCCTTAAATTACTCACGAATAACTGAATAAAAAAAGAGAATGAGCATAACAAAAAACAAAAAAATAACGAAGAAAAAAGAAAGATTATAGCATTGCTTTTTCATCATTCAACAGAGTTGATCTCAGCTTTTGAACAATTGTCTTCAGCCTGTATATTTCTTGTTCTGTGAGACCCCCCATCCCTTATTCTTTCATTGACACTCTTGCTGACTCTTTAAACAATTCCCGATCAAGAAAGAAATAATCTACTTGAACTCCTTTCATTTCTTTTGTACTTTGCAGAAAAGCTTTAATCTTTTCAAGGGTATAGGCATTCCTTTCAGATCTCCTAAGAGAAACTGAATCAACTGAGCTCACCGATTCACACTCACTCTCCGTTAATGACTCATCAGATTTATTATGATCAGATACATCATAATCCATCTTCTCTTTCATCTCTTTTTCCTGAACCTGTTATTTCCTTGATTTTTTACCCCTTTTCTTCCCAGTAGTTTTTCTTATCAGTGTTGGTGTTTTAAAAAGACTGTCATCATCCGTCATATCAATGTCTCTAGACGTTTCCACTTCTTCAAGACTTCCAACAACATCATTTTCTATTTCACTGTCCTGTACTACTTTTTCCCTCCTCATTACCCTTATTCACACTCTCCACATGATTAGCTCCTTTATCACTTTTTTCACCAACCTCACGTTTTTCCCCCCTCATTTTTATCCCTATCCTTCTCTTGTTGATTTTCACTCACAACATTTTCTTTGTGTACCTCTCCATCATTATTCTGAATTGTTTCATGTTCTTCATTCTCTGGACAAGCACGAGCAAGATGTCCTTCCTGACCGCACTTAAAACATTTCATTGTTTCTGATGTTACATAAATAACATAGTCAACATCGTCAATCTTAAACTTCAGTGCAAGATTCAACTCCTGTCCGTTATTTAGAATCATATACACTTGTCTACGGTAAGTAACAACGTGCTTAAGTTGTGCAGATTTACAGTTTAAAGTAATCTTTCTAATCTGCAATACAACTTATGTTCTATAAGCTGTGGAGCACAAAACTAGACATATATGGTATCTTTTAAAAGCTCAGCTTTCATAAAATTTTTTAAATTCAGATATGCCTAATTCTCAAAAAAAAAAAAAAAAAAAATGCTACAGAGCTGAAGTGGTTAACTTTATTCACGTCATCTAAGAACAAAACAATTGCGCTGTTCATTCTTGATGCTGACAGAACGCTTATGTGGCCAACAACCTATGCGACTGCTAAACTACACTCTTCCACAGAACAGCGTTCTGCAGGGACAACTTTAATGCCACGCCGCCGCGTTAGCTGATCAAGCGTCACACTTCCAGGCGCTGCCATTTCAATCAGCACATGCTGAGCCTTGATTTCCTTAATTTTATTAAATGTATGAAACAATCACCACCAGCTCTTCCCAAATATAATAAAAGAACAGAAAGAATGGAAAAACTCACTCAACTCGCAGGCAAACACTCTCACTCTACACACATCTAACTCCACACACTCACTCCCAGCATGCACTCAGAGAGAGAGAGAGACTGGTAATTTTTCTGCCAGGACATTATCCAGTAATTTTACAGCATTTTTGTTAACCCTAGAACACAACACAATGCAGTGTAAAATATAAAGTACAGGTAAAATACCTGTAAAAAAAATAAATAATACAACACATTGTGCCCTATTTTTACCATTTTTGGAGTGCTGTATTCTGCCTGCTGCTTTATGGTATTAAAAACAAACCACTTTATGCAACAAAACAAACAATTAAATCTGTCTCATGATCACATCACGTTCAACACCCTCTTTATACACTATTAATAAAATGTACAATAGTGTACAATCTTATAATGTGTATGTGACTACCAAAAAAACAAAAAAAAAACATAAATTAAGTCTGGATTCAATATTTTATTTAGCTTTTACCAATAAATCACCAAGCAGTTTTGATTGTTAATCAAAACACAAAGTTACCAAAGCAAAACCAGATGATTAGATTTAATTCAGTATTTTTTCATAGGTTTATAATATGATCATGATACTGCTGATGCTGTTTTGGAATCTTATTACTCATATGTGGATTAATACGAAAGACCAAATAGCTGTAGTGAAGGGTGAACGTCCAGATTCACGTGGTTCAGAGGAGAGACAGGCACTCTCAATGTGACAACAGGGAGCAGGAGCATTCAGTGGACATCCAGCTGGTTAAAGATGGAAACACTTCTAATCCATCACTAACAACAATGCAGCAGAGATTCAGATCAGTGAGATGAGTCTTACATGCGATTACAGCTGTAGAGGGAGCAGA
>NW_024879176.1:28590-28719 GCF_018340385.1 Cyprinus carpio
CAAAAACTGAGAGACTTAGGAGGAGTTTCTTCCCCCAGGCCATCAGGCTCCTAAACTCAAAACAAACCTCTTAACATCTTCATGTCTCCACTTAATATTCACTTTATCAGTAAGACATTCATCATTCTC
>NW_024879176.1:29373-30476 GCF_018340385.1 Cyprinus carpio
ATACGACCACATCCGCCCGCCGGCGCCCGGTGCGCCGGGCTGGCGCTGGAGACCTGGCTCGCCGGCTCTCCCTCGCCTCGTCGCCCCACCCATGCCTTCCCCGGCCCGAGGTTCTCGCGCGGCGCCTGGGTAGATATTCTGCACTAGCGGTCGCTTTTAATGAAGGACACGATGTGATAATGACAACATAAAAACATCGTGAAACAAAATGACAAAATAATTTCCTCTTGATTCCTAATTTGTCTAAAATATTGTATACTAATGCAAAATAGACTTTAGTACACAAAGAGTCCTCTGTATATTGATATACTAATGATTTGTAATGTATGAAAACAGGAGCGAGTGAGTGATAACGCAGTCATCTAGGACTGGTAGTTAATATTTCATGTTATTTTTTTTTTATGCCGCAATCGACCACCAAACCCAGACATCGTCCATGATATCTCCATGATTCAAAGGTAAACATTAACATTAAAAGAGAACGTAGAAATATGGAAGAAGTGGATTTGTTCACAGAGAAAATGTTCTGGGGTTGTCTGTGTGTGGGGGGCCATATATTTGTAATAAAATGTGTAAGTATTAGTATTTCAGTAATTAAACATACTCTTGATTACTACAGATAAATCATTAAAACAGAAGAGAAAACAACATAATCCAGAAAAATTAATCAGAAGTTTAAACATCTGAGAGAATCATGAATAACAACAGTGTGTATTGTTTACAGATTAACAAACATTTAAATAGATTTAATTTAGCATCAAATATGATGCATAAACTGTAATGACAGAAGGTCACACATTTGAGCTTCCATGTTTATTAATTTATTATTAATCACTTAAATAGTATACAACATTTAATAAAATACAATATTAAAAACATTTAAAATGTAGTCAGAGTGAAAGCATGTTTCTAAAATAATACTGTTTTTATAGGAATATTTTTGTCAAAATATTATTGAATATTTAAAATAATAATGAAATATGAGTTAAAACAATAAACTACAGTTTGTTAAAGCATTTACATAATTATTAGTAATATTTGAGGCCCTTTTATTCATTCGTTTAAAATCCAATCTTGATTTCAGGAACAAAGTGTGATCTGTG
>NW_024879176.1:30729-30813 GCF_018340385.1 Cyprinus carpio
ATGAATAAAGTGAACTCAACTCTGCATCACTGTACACTCACAGATAAACCGAAGCCGGCTCTGACTGTAAAACCCCAGAGTTCA
>NW_024879176.1:31101-31194 GCF_018340385.1 Cyprinus carpio
CAGAAGACAACTTGATGTGTTTGTTATAATACATGATAAATACTGTCATACACTGTAAAAACTGAACCACTAATCCACTTTAAATCAAAGGAA
>NW_024879176.1:31410-41091 GCF_018340385.1 Cyprinus carpio
TGAAACGCATCATCAGTCTTGTGAAAATGGTCCATGATCTCCTCCTGATGCTCAACAGATACAGCAGAAAAATAGTGCACTTTAGTGTACTTTCAGTTGCTTTTCTGTATAATGTTGAACTGAACACAGGCACTCATAGTAAGATGAACTCATGACTGCAGGTTCGTCAGCATCAGGAAAGTCTGCAGTGCTGCTCTCACCAGATGGGTCTCCTGTTATTACCACAGCTGCTCTGAGATTCTGTGTACGCTGCTCATTAAAAAAAAGAGGGATTTACATAAAATAACAAAATATTTACATTTATTCATTTAGCACGGGCTTTTTTCAAAGTATCTTAAAAATGAGGAACACCACAGGCATTTTTTTTATTTTTGTCATATTAGTGAATTGATTAATGGTTGTGGACTAATTAACTGCACAATGTCTATTACTATAACACACACAGTGTATGTAATGTGTGTGTGTACAGTATATATGTATACACACACATGCACAAACTCAGACTTACCTCATTTATCATATACAGTCCAGCACAGCAGATCATCATGTAACAGAGCAAGGCTAGGATTTCTCAGAAAATAATAAAAGAAAAAAATAACTGTTAATAAACTATAAATAATTGAATGTTTTAGAAGGGTTTCTGGTGTGTCTCTGCGATTGTTCACTTATTTACACACCTTCACAAGATGTGTCCAGACAGCAACAGACTTCAGCAACTGTCCACTGTCTCACATTTGAGTGTCCACTACAGAGCCATATTCATGAAACATATGCAGAACACATTTCTTTATTAACCACTGAATAAAAAAGAATACATGGATCATTCTTAACTGTTTCATTCAGTTCAGTGTAACAGTGTACGAGGCGTCAGACTGGGGGTAAAACCAGTACTGATTACCAGGGCCCCAAAGGAAGAGATGGCCCTTGAAAAGTCTGGAATATATTTTATTTTACATCAGGCCTGCCTATGCATAGAGCCCAGATCTTGTGCAACGCCCCTGACAGTGTATGCAGTCATAAATAATTTTGGATTAGGCCAAGCTGAAACACTATTTCAGTTATTTCAATGTCAAATAAACAAAAAAATAAATACTTACCTAGTGCTGCTCTGTGAACCCTTCGAGATGTTAAGAGAGCTCATGTGTACTGGATGTTCTGAGGAGAGTGAATGATAAAAAACTGTTTTATGTAAGTTATGTGTAAATGACTCGAAAAATAGGGTAATTGCTTACTAGATGTGTAACTATTTAACAAACTTAAACGAAAAAAAAAAAAAAAATTAGAAAAGTAAAAGATTTAGAGTTACAATGACTAAACGTGAACACAATGAGTAAAGCTAACTAACAATTATTGTTTGTGACCTTGTGATTGTTAGTGGTCAGGGTATTACTGTTTACCGATCACGTTTCGCAATCGGCAAATCAAACTGTGAACACGCCACTACCAACACACGATGGGTAACTCGTAAAGCACAATATTCCTCCGTGTTTTCTCAGCACTATATCATAGAAAGTACGAGGTTTGAGAAGTAGAAGGCAACAGTTAAAACATTTCAAAGTTAAAGTTCATGCACACAGATATTAATAGACAAGTTTCAGGCAAATATTTATGGTTTAGGCCTACAACAAAACCCAGTGTTAAAGCAGAGCACAAACAATTATATCTGGAACATTAGAATAATGGCTATCCCGTGAGTTGCGAATTAAAGAACACGCATTTTTAGGGATCACATGCATAGTTATGTACACAACAACAATATGACACCTATTTAAGAAAAATCAGATTGCTTAATGTCAGCCTGAAATAACGCTTAACCACTTGTTTTTGGTACCGGGGTGGAAATTTTAATTATTACATTTACATTTAGCAGACGATTTTATTAGGCTACTAATGAGATCAATAAAAGCAGTCAAAACTAACAAAAGAGCAAAAAATGCAAATGCTATGACAAGTCTCTATTAGCCCAACGCAGTTAACGTAGCAATGTTTATTTTTTACTGTACACACACACACACACACACACACACACACAAAGAAAACAAGTAGTTAGAATATAAATATATAGAGTATAGAAAGCAAGTGTTTTTTTTATGAAAAACAAGTAGTTAGAAAATGAACAGTGTTTTTTTTTATTTAAATGCAAACATTTGTGAAATTATATATATATATATACATTATTTTTACAGTTACATTGTGTGGCATATTATTAATATGGGTAAATAGTTCTCAGAAGAGAATGGGTGGGGGGGGGTAACCTGTGACATCATCAAACCAAAGTCACAGTAAGCGCATCAAGTGTTGTATCATTCCTGAATTCTGATATGAATCAGTCTTTGAAAGACCCAATATTATAGACAATTCAGTGACCAATTATTAAACACAGACACTTGAATTTATTTCTGAATGAATCCAGGCATGCCGGAACTGCGGCCAGGTTGAATAAAGATGGCTGCTTTATTGCCGCAGTGAACTTTACCTTCACCTGGAACGGCGATATTGCACCAGCATCCCTTATCGCAAAAAGTGGAGGCTATCATTTAATTTTTTCATTGCATGTTTGTGTTAAAAGTATTTGGCCGTAAGGCATTGGTCTCATTGTAAATGCGTGTACAGCCATCTGGTCAGGCGGTGAGCTGTAAATATTCCTTGAAACTATGCCACTTCAGACACTGCTTCTATCCTCAGAGGAAGCTTGATAAATGTACGATTAACTGCCTATTGTAATATTACATGTATTCTAATTTAACGACAACATTTAATAATTTAGCATTAAGGATGGGCATACATATTTAGGGCCTAATATGACATTCCGTTTTAGCGTGATTTCATAAAAAATCTGTTGCCCCTAGTGGAGAAAATTAACATTTCTGATTTTGGTGGGTTAAATATACGGGTTTTAATTTCTAGTTGGTGATTTGGGGTTTAGAGTAATTCTGGAGACAAGCCATATATTTAATTTTTCAGATTTCAATGGCTAAATTAAAAAGCTTGATGGGGATTGAAACCTTTGGATTTTATGTCTGGTTCATCACAAAGAAAATGACCAGTCTTCTTTGGAATTTGACTGTTTGTTTTATGTGAGAGTAGGAATTAAAAAAGAATTCTGCTGGCAGAACTTGGAAGAAAATAAATCATTAAAGAGAATGTAGCACAAAATCTGCGAATTATCTCAAAGTCATTTGGATATTTTTCTATCCATTGCATGTTTGGGGTCATGGTACTTTAACGACTTACTGCCTTTCCAGCCCCTAAAGAGGTAATGGCAGTTCAATTCTACGCCCTCTTCTGAAGCTGAGTTTGGGATGGGATATGATAAAGCCATGGGATTTACAGTAGTTATACGCAGCGTATTTTAACTTCAGCCTGATGCTACATCAGTAACTGATAACTGAAAGAACAGCCTAAAACGGTGGATTAGCTGGTCTTCAGGTTGAAGACATAACTGAGGTCGAATAATGTTGTTTTTGGTGTACCGATTGCAATGTAGCGGTAGGTATGGCGTGAAAGTGTGAAATGCTCATTTGGCTTGATACCCAGTGGTACATCAAGGTAAAATACAATTCTGAACATTATTAAAAGTATGGCAACCTTTGCCTTATTAATGACATTGTTACCTTCGAGGATTTTTTATTGCTAAGGCCGAGGCTCATGTTTGCATGCTAGGTATTCTTTGTGCTGTCTTCAAGGAAACATCTAAAAACACATCTCTTCCATCTTTCTTTGATATAGGAAACCTAGCACTCTCTATTCTGAATTAACGTTTCATCCTGTTTAAAAAAAAAAAAAAAAAAAAACACTTTGATCCTTCTGTCAATGGCGCGGTCTTTTGAATTCGGTTTTTAACTTCTTGTTTTCAATATGTATACATATATATATATATGTATATATGTATATATAAATGCAGCAGTAATGCGGGTATTTAATAGTGTGATCTACTTAATTCCACCATACCCAGAAACAAGTGGTTTGAAAGTTTTCAAAGGACATTTAAATACATCCTGCGCGGATTTTTTCTTATGCTTGTGTTTATATTTATTGACTGGGAAATAACTATGCATGTGATCCTTGAAAAAATCGTGTTCTTTAGCCCTGCAATGAACACGCAGAAGTGACCACATATTGGATAGCCTCTACAGTATTCTAATGTTCCAGATATAATTGTTTGTGCTCTGCTTTAACACTGGGTTTTATTTAGTAGGAGCTCGTAAACGGCCCAATGTTGTCTGAAACGTGTCTATTAATATGCTGGCGTGCATGAACTTTTGCTTTGCAGAATGTTTAACTGTTTGCTTGCCGCCTTCCGCTTCATAGCCTCTGACTTTCTGCGTTATTGTGTTAGGGAAGCAGCGGGATTGGTGTGCTGTAGGTTTTATCCGTTATTTGGTCGGTAATGCCGTGTTCACGGTTTAACTGCTGTTTGCAGAAACCGCGGTTGGAGTAAATGGGTTTGCCGGAATCATAACCCTGACCCAGTGTGGATGCTGCGTTATCCAGTTCGTTCGTGTGGAATCGTGATTGGTGAATATAATGATGTATCGCATGTGTCAAAGTTGTTTGAAATGTGTGTAGAGAGTTTTACAAATCACTGTGTGTAATGGTTTGCAAAAAGGGTGAAGCAGACATTGTGTGTAATGTTGTGCAAATCGGTGGAGGTGTTTTGCTCATTGGAGTAGAATTTTCCAAATTGTGTGGAAATTTTTATTTTAGTGTGTAAACAATCGTAAAAAAAAAAACTGTAATTTCAGTGTAGCAGGACTGCACTCTAATGTAAACATTCACTAACATTAGCAAATAATTAATGAAAAACTGACCATGAAAACAGCATTTTCCAGTCAAGATGGTTATTTAATCTGTTATTTAAATCATCATCTTTTTCCCTGCTCATAAACAAGCGGGGGCGCAGGAGTTGCACTTTCCTCAAATTTGGAAATCGCAAAATGCGAAATGTGAACAAAAAGCTTTTGCCAAATGCGACAGAAATGTTTGCTCTGAACTATGTTCTTAGGGCTTTCCGTCATGGGGCCTTAAAAAGTCTGACAGCAGTTAAATCGTTTAAATTTAAGGCCATGTAAACTCTAAAATGATACAGAAAGTCTCTTAATTATAGAGAGGTCTTAAATTTGGGGACAGAAAGACAAGATTTGCAGTATAGATTAGTATGTAGATTAAACTTCAAAAGGCTATGATTTCACTGAATAAACTTGAGCGCTGCACGTTTCAAAGTAGCCTGACTCTGTCGACGCAAAGTACTTCCGCTCAGTTTCAGTTAAGCTTCTGTACTCTGTGTCTGAAACCGGCGAAGTTTCAGAGTCAGGCGCTGCTTTGTTTGCGGTTACCAGGGAAACTGATATATTTCTGCACTTCCGGTGACACCTGCTGCTGCAGGGCGAATCACTGCTTCTTCAATAAACCCGTCTGCTATTTTTGCTACATATTTTTAAATGTGAACCAGTGGATCGACAAAAAAGCTAATGCATTATAAAAAATCTCAACAATTAAGACATTAAGATATATTTATGTAATTTGAATAATAATTGATTAATAATAGCCTAATTGTTTAGAATTAATATAATAATGATACTTTTGACTCTTCCCTTCTCTTAAAAAAATTGTTTAAAAGGAAGCTGAAATGTGAGGGTCGAAAAGGGTCTGGCAAAGCTCCGGCATTTTATTTAAAAATCCTGCAGGGTGCCCGGTTACCATTGGGGAATGGCATAATTTATGTATTTATTTTTGATAAAGCACCTTTGTCCTCTTATGTTGTTTTTGATAATGTTTACAACAATAAAGTAGTAAATTTTATCCTGTTCTGTTTGCGTTTTGTTTGTTGATTTCCGGAACGGTACGGTTGAGATGGTTGGTGGGGGGTGATGTTAACAATCAAGTGACAATAGCGTTTTCCTACTGGATATATAGTTTATATTATATAGTTTTACAGTTACGCACATCTTTAAAAAACAAATTACATTAATTATACTCTACCCCCCTTCCAATAAAAAGGACATTGAGTAACACAGTGTAAACAGGTGATTAGTAATCTTGCCACTGGGTGTAAGGGGAAGAAAAGAAGAAAAAGATGCTGGCCCTCAATCTCTCTATAATTTTGCATCTCTGCCTTTTTCTATAGATTTCAAGTATTTTAGTTCATACAATCATATACATTTATTTAAAATCCCTCTACTGAAAAATAGAATAGAATTCATCACATAAATTTTGTACCTGGTTTTTACTGGTTATAATGAAAATGGTATGTGGTTTCTTTAATGGAAGCTGTAATGGTGTCTGTTGGTCTGTACTGGTGGTGGCCTTGTTGGTGGCTTTGTTTAAACCATTAAATCCCTAATGTAATATTTCCCAAAACACACTACAGGATACCATTATTTAATGGTTTTAATTGTATTAAAAGTTTGATGGTTTGTAGTAGTGGTATTTGTGAATTTCTGTGATGTGGTTTCTATTGTTTTTTATAGATCAGAAGGGTCACCTGGGTTTTGTGATGTTAATATAAATGCGACAGAATGGCTGTAATAGTGTGATATTGGTTGTTTGTAGTTGTGTTGGGCCTATTATTTTGGGAGAAAATCCAGAGCTGTTTTCACCCCAGTCCGTCCCTGGCTGTCAATGCAGTCCTGCAGCGATACACACTCAACAAAAACTGATTATCGTCGTCACTGATAAAATCCCAGAAAATATGGTAGTCTGTGAAATCCAGCTCAAGTCATTTTTGGTGATTTAAGTTTTTTTTTTTTTTTGTAACTATAACTTGAGAAGACATACCGAAATAAATGTGCTTCATATGTATATAAAAGTTTTATTTTTATTTATTTAGTTTTTTATTTTTAATTATTATTTACTAACATTATAATAATATTTCACAATATTACTTTCTTTTTTTTTCTTTTTTTTGTGAATCAAATAAATGCATGCAGTCTTATACAGATTTAGAAAGTCAGCGGCTGCTGTCTGGGTTCCCCTCTATTTCTGAGTCTAGATCAGATCAAAAGCTCTATCAAATACACACTCCTTTATGCATGATATGACCCTTCTTATTTTAAACTTTAGTGTTAAAATTCATCTTAATTTTAATTTTGTAACATTTTTGAATGACACAAGGGGGAGTAAATGGTGACAGAAATTATAATTTAAGGGTAAAAATTAGCTGTTGGCCCCAATACAGAGGCAAATTACACAATAATAATAATTATATTTCTATGCTTTTGTGTTTCCTCACAAAACATTGGGTTCCCTGAGAAAGTTTCTGAGAAAGTCTTTTAGGAGTGTAATGTTGTTCAATGTGTGCTTGTGTCTCTGTTTGTCAGGTTCAGGTCAGTCTCTGTCTTCCAGCATCCTCCAGTTTTTCTTCTGGCAGCTTGTCCGTATCTGCTGTCGACAGTCGATGCTGCTGTTCAAATGTTACACCAGAGCGAGAGGTAACACTTCTGTCTGATCCGTCTCTCTCCATCTCAGTGACTGTTACCAATGATTCACTTTCACTGACAGACATGCCTTTTATTTTGTCTTTTTATCTGTTATATATAGATCCATATTTACAACAGATGATGGTTGTTCATAATCAATAACTGCAGTGGAAACCAAAACAGAAAGGGTGACACTGAATTGTGAAAATAAATGTTTAGTGTGTCTGTGTGTATTTCCGCAGTTACATGGAAGAGAATGAAGACCAAAGCCAGTGCAGCCCGTGACAGAGAGATAATCTTCATCCTGATATTTCATCTGTTCTCAAACCACTGAAGTCTGGGATGCTGGAGTCTCAGAGCTGAAGCTGGAAACACACTGGACCGCGAGCAGTCCATCACAAGACTAACAGACAATGCTCTTAATGTGTCACGCTTTAAATACTACTAACAACAATTATAATCTCAGATTACATCTGAACATGCTTTTTATGATGCTGTATGCTTTCTGTTATCTGAATAAAAAAGGAGTTTTTAGTTTAATTCTAAAATGTCCCTTTGCTGTTAAATCTTTACTGAATTTTAAAGTAAAAGTATTAATAACTCTACATTGTTAGTAATATTTCAAGTCAAACATTTACTTGACTGGAAGCAACTTGTTTACCTGATTATCCAAACATAATTTTATTTTGTTCTTCCTCTCAATTATCATTGGATTATAGTTTTCATCAAACTAAGTATTTAAATATCATTTTATGTAAGTAGTCAATTATAAAGATCTCCTTTGATTTACATTATATTGCAAGTGAAGTGTGTCCATATAAATATTCGTATCTGCACCAAATGGTATATTTTTTGCTCAGTTTACAGGGGCTCAGGAATAAAATGTGGCTCTTTTCCACTTTGAGCTTCTTGGAGCCTCTTGTTCCCCTGCCAAATATGAGCAATAAAAGCTGTGTATTAGATGACAAAAAAATAAATAAACTAAGTTTATTTTTAGAGATATACTATTAGCTAGATTCTATTTATACTAAATATTAAATATTTATACTATATTCTGAGTCACATGAGGGTTTCTTCTGCTGTAAAACAGAGAGAGGACAGTCACTGCACAGCTGGATTGTGCAGAAGAGAAAACTTTTAAAACTCAGATAAAACTTGCTTTTTACACAATCAAGAAAAATATTAAAGTCGACATTCCAAATGGAATCTGTCTAAAAATAATCCGATCAGTTATAGAAACAAATCACTCACAAACCAAGTCTTCACCAAATGGGACAAACACCCAACCGAGACTCTGCAGAGCAGAATACTGTAAAGATATTCTTTGTGTACAACGAAAAACTCCACACAATGCCTGCAGAGCAGAATTAGGGCTGTGCACACTAATTAAAATAAAAATAAAAAAGCCATTAAATTCCATGCACACCTAAAAAGCAGTCATACTGAGACCCTCCAACATAAAGCCTTAAAGCTCCAATATGTAGGAATTTTGTAATAAAATTTCCGAAAACGCTTTGCACAGTGTGATATGCTGCCAGTTATTGTGCTTAAGCACATCTCAAAAGTCTCCAAAGATTTTTTATTTAAGAGAAATTCCGATTTTAAATAACTGGCCGTCCCGGAAAAAATATGTCTCCTCTGATGTTCCACCACACCGGAATATCACATGGTCAAATGCGGAAGTGGTGGTTATGTTATAGCCGCGCCAGAGATAGGATTTGGTTGTATTTGATTGTTATGGATCACAATAACTCTTTATGAAAGTATTGAAGTGCCAGCTACAGTAAAGCGTGAAGTTTATATTGCTAAGGTTCTTTTGTACTTAAGGTATGGGATTTTATCGATGTGGTGGACTGAGGATTGTGGCAGTACAATTAAATACTAATCGGATGTATTTATTTAAAATATGTTTAGTCATTGCTTTGCAAAATGTCTGGTTCAAAATTTACTTTTAGAACGGGATTGGTTTGAAATACGTTAGTTAAACAACCGGCATTAACCATAAACATCGCGAACACTGCACAACATTAACCCAACAAATCATTTAACAAATAGCTATAAGTTATAGCGGGATAATATAGTATAACATTTCACGTTCCTTGCAGTTCGTGATGTATTGACATAAAATAATGCAATCATATATACAGGTAATACAAAAGCGAATAAATTACCTCATCGATCATGATTCGCGTTTATCAATTTAGATACATTGCTATGGTGAAAACGCATTAAAAACGACATCTCCCCATCATACACCTGCTTC
>NW_024879176.1:41176-41310 GCF_018340385.1 Cyprinus carpio
TACCAAGAACTGAACCCAGAGAAAAGCCCCTCAGCAGCTGCTCTCAGAACTGACTTTACAATCCAAAACCACAGCTAGACTAAATCAAATCATTAAAACACAGAAAGAGAAATATCTGAAACACTGGACAGAAG
>NW_024879176.1:41539-41674 GCF_018340385.1 Cyprinus carpio
GGAAACATTCTTCCCCCAATCCACAAACCAGCACAAAGACTTCAAGCAGACACAACAAAAGGACAAACTGCAGTACATTCTGGAGAAACCTCAACAAGCTCTAACCTGCTGCAAGGTACGTCAAGTCCTGCCATG
>NW_024879176.1:42220-46806 GCF_018340385.1 Cyprinus carpio
CTCTTCCAGACATGTGGAGATTAAATAACAAATTTTATTATTATTATTATTTTTATTATTATTAAACTATGTCATAGCATAACAGTAATAAAGCTCCACCGGTGGCGGATGCTCTTCCGAGCGGCTTTAGTCAGCAGCTGCTTCTTCTGGGCTTTATCTCCGGTGGATTTAGTCCACATCGTAGCCACCGGCAGCGCGCGCTTTCTTCAGGCGAAGAGACACAGCGCTCCTCTCCTTAGATGCGGACACTGCCTTGACGATGAGCTCGATGACGTCTGTGCTCCTCCTGCACGAGCAACTCGTGCTTGTGTTTTCTCCTCTCATATTTGGAGCAAAATAAAGCAAAATTATCTGTAGTCAGAGGTCATGACCACTATTATCTTTCACGGACTTTTTCCTGGACTGCGCCCAGCTGGTGGAATGACCTCCCGATCTCAATTCGAACAGTGGGCCTCATTTTTTCTGAGGGACGTGATAGTAAAAAAAAAATGCTAACTTTGAGAAGCTGAGTGTGGAGAGAAAATGACAGAACGTGTAAGAGGCCTAAATAAGGTTGAGGATGATTGTCGATTGATTCTGCTCTTTTCTGCTCTATCGTTTTAACCAGAGCGGGGAAGATAGTTATTCTTATTTCGCTCTTTAGTTTCAAAACCCAAAATACTACCCCAAGAGCAAACGATTACCAGCACATGTGCATGTCAATTTTATTACTCCCCTTCTTAGAAACCCTGTCTAATATCAGATTAAGAGTCTCTGTTTTCTATATTTATTTGCTTTGGATAAAGAGTCTGCTAAATGATTAAATGTAAATGTATTATATATTTATTATATTATTTTTTGTTATTATATATTTTGGTCTTTACAGTCTAAGTACAGGTTGTGGGGGAGAAGGGACAAATGGAAGGAAGAATCTTGAGTCCAAGTGGAGTTCTGCAGATGTTTTCTGTAGAGTGCTGTGGTTTGTAGATGTACCTGCTTGTAATGGAAGTCCACAGCATTCTGTTGGTTGTTTCTATATAGTCGGGCCTGTGTTTCTGAGGCCGTGGGTAATAAAAAAAAAAAAAAATCATGACACATTGTTATTTGTGCATTGCATAACTTTGTGAAGCTGCTTGTAGTGAGAAAATGACAGAAGTGTTAAGAGGCCTAATAAAGGTTGAGCCACATGATTGTAGTTTGGCGTCTGCTCTATTTCTGCTCTATAGTTTTTAATGCGGTGTGAGAACAATTGCAGAAGTTATTCTCTATGAGAAACAGTCTTTCAGTTTCATAAACCTGTTTAAATACTACCCAAGGCAAAAGATGCCCAACTTAACATGTGCATATCAATTTTATTGCCCCTTCTTAGAAACCCTGTCTAATATCAGTTTAGAGTCCCTGTTATTCTTATATGTAATAGATTTGACAGGAAGTGTCTGCATTTAGTGTACACAGCCTACTAATTGAACCTTATTCTATGTGAGAGCATGGGGTCCAGTGCACTGCCACTGCATACTTCGTGAGTATTTCATTATATTCACACTCACTTCTGTTTTGTTTTCTTTTTCTATTTTTAATACAGTATTCAGTGGTCCTGATAAAAATAATGACTGTGCTGTGAGGCTTAAAGCGTCCACAGTTGCTGCTGTTTATCATATGCTTTAAAGTTCAGATACAAGTAATGATATGTTATGTCTTGATCATATACAACTGCTCCTACAAAATGTATATTAAACTCCAGTGTTTCACTGCTTTAGACTGAACTGCAGCGACAAACAGCTTGTTCTCAATAAAGAATCCTGCTGAAGATGTATTGTACACAGAGTCTCCTGGAGTAAGTAACTGCTGTCTTGTAACTCCTTTTTCCTCCAAGTAGAGATTCCAGAGAAAATTGAGAAGAGCGGTGAAACACACAGTTTTCTCGATTACTATTCATTCTCTCAGCCCCTCTTATTGAAAAATGATCTGTCCATATAGTGTCCAAAAATCACACTTAAAAATAATTGAATTTCATTGATGTAAACAATATATCGTGTCAAGTGACATCTGACCATAAAAAAATATGTGTGAAGTCGGTTCTCACATTCTCAGCAGACAAACCACAGCTTTTTTTCATCATCATTGTGCCCCTTTCATACAACGCTTTGTTTCGAGATCCAAATGTACAGTACTAAAAAAAGTGCTGGGATGATTTAGTGTGAACTATTTCCTAGTACCATTGAAATGTGTTTAGCGGTTTAAGGTTCAAAACACATTCTTCCACATACTGTACATTATTGCTGCTCTGGCAACATCGTTAACAAAGAACAACGTTAACAACAGGAGGATGGAGGACGCTGTGATCGGAGCTGTGTCTGTGTTGTGTCTCGCGGGTTTCACAATAATGGACATGGAATGTAGACGTATACGTAAAGCGATTGAAAGAACGGAAAGGAGGACTAAGAATCTCTAACAACAACTGACAGTGCTACAGGTGCCTGCACTTCAGCGTCCGTACATTTATCGCTGTTCACCATACATGCGAAATAAGTTGACACAATGTTTACAGTATGTTACAGTGTTTTAAATGATGGCGGATGAGAGCGTTTCGAATGCGTCTGGCCAATCAATGTGTACTTACATCACGGTTAGTACCAGTTGTGCTGGTTAGACCCTGCTCCGGAGTAGGAGCCAGTTTGGTTCTTGAAAAAGGCAGTCCAGTACTAAAATCACACCTAGTTCCTGCGGTGCGAAAATCCCCAAAAGTGGGTAGTTCCACAATTAGTTCTGGTACTATGAAAAGGTTCCAGCGTGTGTAGGAGCTCTATGAATCTTGCTGTTTATCGTATTGTTTATTGTTCATCCAATTAATGTGATGATAAACATCAGTGAGAGAATGAGAAAAAAAACCTGGGAGAAACCAGGCTCAGTCGGGGGCCAGTTCTCTCTTCTGACCAGACGAAACCAGCAGTTCAATTCCAGGCTGCAGCAAAGTCAGATTGTGCAGAAGAATCATCTGTTTCCCTGTGGTCTTGTCCCGTGGTCGCCTGAGACAAGGTCTTTACAGGGGATCTGTCTCTGGGGCTCTAGTCCTGGTCTCCGCTGTCTTTCAGGGCTGTAGAGGTCCTTTTCTAGGTGCTGATCCACCATCTGGGCTGGATACATACTCGATCCGGGGTGACTGCAGTGACCCTCTGACTTGGATACAGACTGGATCTGGTGGCTACGGTGACCTCGGAATAAGAGAGAGAAACAGACTAATATGAGCGTAGATGCCATTCTTCTAACGATGTAGCAAGTACATCGGGTGTTATGGGAAGTGTTCCCGGTTCAAGGTTTACCTAATTAATGCAGCCTAAAAAATCCTTTAACGGATTTGGATATTAGAAGTGTATTAGTATGTTATGTAAAAGCCAGGTTAAAGAGATGGGTCTTAATCTAGATTTAAACTGCAAGAGTGTGTCTGCCTCCTAACAATGTTAGGTAGGTTATTATTCCAGAGTTTGGGCGCCAAATAGGAGAAGGATCTGTCACCCGCAGTTGATTCTTTTTGATATTCTAGGTATTATCAAATTGCCAGAGTTTTGAGAACGAGCGGGACGCGGAGGACTATAATGTAACAAGAGTTACTTCACTACATTCCATAAAACATATCGTTACTCCTTATCACATGCTCCGAGACGCAGAAGCAGTTTCTGATTCAAGAACGAACTGAGTCTTTTCAATGAACCTTTTAAATCGGTTCGCCGATCGCGCAGCGATTAAGTTTACTAATTAGAATGATCGATTGCAGCTGTTCTCGGGTGGCAACTCACTGATTCGGTAGGAACATTTGACTGATCTCCGATGAACTGAATTCACAAGTAAGAACGAGGAGATCTTGGTGGTCGCGTCTGATGCTGCTAAAAGTAAGTTATTAATGTCGAATTTTAGGATTTATTATTGTAACTGAAAACCATATTTATGTCAAAACTGTCAGTTGTTTCCAGAACTAAATCTGCTGTAAAAGAGTGAACTATTTAAGCTTCTCCACTGAAATGCTTGAATGCAAGACACATCAATCAGTAAGTGTCATGTTTTTAGGTCAAAAAAGGAAACATTAAAAATAACACAGATTAAATAAAATAACTCAAGTGCATGTTCAAATTCCTGTGCGATGCCTGTTTGTATACTGTATATACATATATTATATACTATATTTTCTTTCCTTAAAATGTTCTTTCCTAACTTCAGGCCTTATTTCTCATAAAGTCATATAACTGTGATCTTCTGCAAAAAAACAACAAACCAAAAACATCTTTTTTTCTTTCCTTCCTGGTGAAAATCAGGATGGTCAGGATCTGTTTTCCTCAGGCCATCTGTGTAAGCTACACAGTAAACATTACTACATCACTCCCCGCCAACGTAGTCCATATCAAATACAGAAATATAAATATATCCATATCAACAACAGAAATATATCCATATAGTGGTTATTTTTGTGTCCTAGGTATTTTGGGAGCAGTAGGGATTGTTAAAAATATGCATAATATAAAATTAAAATTAAGTAATTCAAATATAAATGCTAAATAAATCTATCTATCAGTACTTTTTTACTTAAGTACATAAAAAATTTAGTACTTTTGTAC
>NW_024879176.1:46973-47038 GCF_018340385.1 Cyprinus carpio
TTGTGGTGAAAAATAGTGGAGCAATATCAGAAAGGAGTTTCTCAGAGAAAAATTGCAAAGAGTTA
>NW_024879176.1:47252-47484 GCF_018340385.1 Cyprinus carpio
ACAGGCTAAAACTCTATAGGTCAAAAAAGAAGCCATATCTAAACATGATTCAGAAGCGCAGGCGTTTTGACTGGGCCAAGGCTCATTTAAAATGGACTGTGGCAAAGCAGAAAACTGATCTGTGGTCAGACGAATCAAAATTTGAAGTTCTTTTTGGAAAACTGGGACACCATATCATCCGGACTAAAGAGGACAAGGACAACCCAAGTTGTTATCAGCACTCAGTTCAGAA
>NW_024879176.1:47694-48927 GCF_018340385.1 Cyprinus carpio
CATTCCAGATATTTCACCCATAGAAAACATTTGGCACATCATAAAGAGGAAGATGTGACAAAGAAGACCTAAGACAGTTGAGCAACTAGAAGCCTGTATTAGACAAGAATGGGACAACATTCCTATGCCATTCCACTGTGTGGCATCCCCTCTTCTTTTTATAACAGTCTGCAAACGTCTGGGGACTGAGGAGACAAGTTGCTCAAGTTTAGGAATAGGAATGTTGTCCCATTCTTGTCTAATGCAAAGTGGATTGTGTTCACCGACAATGTTTTCTGGAAGTATTCCTGAGCCCATGTTGTGATTTCCATTACAGCAGCATCCCTGTATGTGATGCAGTGCTGTCTAAGGGCCCGAAGATCACGGGCATCCAGTATGGTTTTCTGGCCTTGACCCTTACGCACAGAGATTGTTCCAGATTCTCTGAATCTTTGGATGATATTATGCACTGTAGATAAGATGACTTCTGAGAGACACTGCCACTCTGAGAGGCTCTTTTTATACCCAATCATGTTGCCAACTGACCTACTGTAATAAGTTGCAAATTGGTCCTCCAGCTGTTCCTTATATGTACATTTAACTTTTCCGGCCTCTTATTGCTACCTGTCCCAACTTTTTTGGAATGTGTAAATGAAATGAAATCCAAAATGAGCCAATATTTAGCATGATGTTTAAAAATGTCTCGCTTTCAACATTTGATATGTCATCCATATTCTATTGTGAATAAAATATAAGTTTATGAGATTTGTAAATTATTCCATTCCTTGGAATCCAACTTTTTTGGAATCGGGTTTGTAAGTTTAACGTGGCATAATGCATTAAAACTGTGTTTTTAAAAGACTAAACTCAGTAAACACATTATTAATAAAGTATTATATTTTTCCTCCCATAGAAAACCATAAGACTAAAAGGAAAATGCTTAACGTGGCGTAATGCATTAAAACGTGTTTTAAAAAGCTGACCTAACTCAGTAAACATTTTTAATAAAGCATTCTATTTACAGATAAGCAGGTAATGGGTGAAAAATGCTTAACGTGTAATTAATCGTGTTTGTTCGTATTCTGGGCTCATATCTGCTTGTCTGTGAATATAATGCTTTATTAATAATTTGTTTACAGAGTTTGGTCTTTTTAAAACACCGTTTTAATGCATAAGTCCACGTACTTTCAAGTTAAATGCTGTTGAATGTCCCAATGATTAATTTGTGAATTTGACTGGTCCAGATTAAACTTG
>NW_024879176.1:49089-58454 GCF_018340385.1 Cyprinus carpio
GTCAGAGTAGGTATGGGGCGGGGCTGCACGTGCAACCCCGCCCCACGTGCGGGCCCGCCTCGATCTGCAGGCTGCAGCCGGGTGTAGTGCAACCCCGCTCTGGGTTAGCAAAGCTGTGGTGTCATGTGATCAAAATCAATTGGTTTGTAAAGTTTTGGTTTATTGTTGTGGGTGTAGTTATGGTGGAGCTGGAAGCACATTCTGTAAAGATTGTATAAAGGTCAGTCACAGAGTTTTGACAAACTTGATATTAAGGAGTATAAATACATTTTAAACAAAACAAACTTGCTACTTGTTGGCCAAATGTGCTTATTAAATATTTGTCCATCAAAAAATAGCATAACTTTGTATTTATAAACTATATATTTTATATTTTAATCAAATTTCCTACTGTCCCACTTTAGGAAATATGGTTTTGTAAAGTGGGACAGTATGATTAGCCTAATCTGGGACAGTACTTCAGTCAGTCAAAAATGTGTGGAGGGGCATGGTTTGTGGGGCAAAAATGATTATTTACAGGGTTTTAGTGTTGTTATGCAATATTAGAATTCTGATACTGCAGATAGGATTATAGATGATAGATGCTGGTGTCTTGACATGCAAAGGACTGCTTGTTTTCAGAGATGTAATGAGTTAACCTCTGTAGGTGGTTTTTATTCAGGTAGTTCTCAAGGTTTGTGCAGGCTAGCTGCTAGAGGTTTTCAAAAAGACATTATGATTGTATGTGTTTGCTTAGTAAAAGAGAAAGCATTAGGCAAATTGGTCTTAAATGTTTTAACAGTTCACAGCACGTTCATGAATTCTGAATCAAGGTTGATCTAGCCTAAAGTTAAACTTGACTTAACCTAAAGCCTGTGGTTTTATATTTTGCCTTCAAATAGGCCTAGGTTATACCTGCTGTGGTTGTATGTGTTTGTCGAACTAGAGAACAGTCAGGAATTCTATCTACATAACACAGGTCTATGATAATAGTTGCTTAATGTCTTTATAATAAATGCATCAAAATTATAATATTGTATTATTTATCTGATGATGTTTGATTATTTGTATTTTATCCATCCATAACTAAGATAAATACTAACTTTTAAGATTTGACTATTCTACATGAAAGGTGCCTTTTATCATAGACATATCATATAACTTTCTCAGACCACATTGCTAAAACTGTCCGTTCCTGCAGATTTGCTTTATTCAACATTATTGGGTTACTAAAGTTGTGGTGTCATGTGATCGAAAATCACATCAATTTCCTCAAAATGTACATTCATAAATGAGGGTGGAGGAATCATCAAACTGGAAGACATTCTGTAAAGACCACCAAAGGTCAGTCACAGAGTTTTGACAAATTTTGATATTAAGGAGTATAAATAAATTTTAAACAAAACAACTAAGCTACTTGTTACAAATGTGCTTATTAAATATTTGTCCATCAAAAAAAATAGCATAACTTTGTATTTATAAACTATATATTTTTATTTAATCATTTCCTACTGTCCCACTTCTTAGGAAATATGGTTTTGTAAAGTGGGACAGTATGATTAGTCAATCTGGGACAGTACTTCAGTCAGTCAAAAATGTGTGGAGGGGCATGGTTTGTGGAGCAAAATATTATTTACAGGGTTTTAGTGTTGTTATGCAATATTAGAATAAATAATACTGCAGATAGGGATTATAGATGATAGATGCTGGTGTTCCTCGACATGCAAAAGACTGCTTGTTTTCAGAGATGTAATGAGTTAACCCTCTGTAGGTGGTTTTTATTCAGGTAGTTTCAAGGTTTGTGCAGGCTAGCTGCTAGAGGTTTTCAAAAAGACAGCGTGGTTTGTTTAGTAAAAGAGAGCATTAGGCAAATTGGTCTTTAATGTTTTAACAGTTCACAGGACGCTCATGAATTCTGGAATCAAGGTTGATTCAGCCTAAAGTTAAACTCTGACTTAACCTTAAAGCCTGTGGTTTTATATTTTGCCTTAAAATAGGCCTAGGTTATGCCTGCTGTGGCTGTATGTTTGTCAACCAGGAGAAATCCAGTCTAGAACTCCCATCTACATGAACACAGGTCTATGATAATAGTTGCTTAACGTCTTTACAATAAATGCATCAAAATTCTAATATTGTATTATTTATCTGATGATGTTTTGATTATTCGTGATTTTATCCATCCATAACTAAGATAAATACTAACTTTTAAGATTTGACTATTCTACATGAAAGGTGCCTTGATCATAGATTATCACTGTCCTAATAATTAGGAGTACATCTGTGCCACATTAGGAAGCTGCAGATTTTCTCAGACGACTTGCACAAGAACACTAATATATCTATCATTTCTTTATGAATGTGTTATCTGCATTTTCTCTCTTTTGATTTATTTAGGACACATCCTGGGGTTTTTAAAATGGTATTAGGTGTGGATTTGATGTTTTGGTTACACATCGCAATATGTCACAGAAATCTGAAATCCAAAAAAATGTCCCACATTAGGGCAATTTACCCACTTAAGTAGTAAAAGTACAGTTTTAAAAATATACTCAGAAAAGTACAAGCAGCCTACCCGAAAAAAAACAAAAAAACAAACTACTTAATTACAGTAACGAGAGTAGTTGTAATTCGTTACCTCACCCACTGAGTTTTGGTATAGTCATGTCATGGTTTCTCATATACACTTAGCTAGATTATTATTACAATAACAGGCCCACCAAAATTTAGGTTGGTTGAACAACAACCAGTTGACGTGAACAGAATTTCCCTTTTGGCCTTTACAGTCTAAGTACAGTTGTGGAGCAGAAGGGACAAATATGAAGGAAGAATATGTGAGAAAGAAGCTTTCCTGCATCTTCTCTCAGTGAGATGTGGAAACAGATGTTAATTCACTCTGTTTGTATTGTTCATATCTCAGGAGATCAAAGTGTCTGAGGTTCTTCCAACCTTACAGATTGCATATTTATAAATATGTAATCCTTATGTGTCTGATGTGTCAGTCATAGTGAGTTCTGCAGATGTTTCTGTCAGTGCTGTGGTTTGTAGATGTACCTTGTAATGGAAGTCACAGCATTCTGTTGGTTGTTTCTGTATAGTGGGCCTCATTTTTCTGAGACCGTAGGTAGTAAAAAAAAATTAAAAATTAAAAAGACACGTTGTTGTTTGTGCATGACTAACTTCAGAAGCTGCTTGTAGTGAGAAAATGACAGAAGTGTTAAGAGGCCTAAAAAAAGAGTCGAGCTGGTGGTTGTGGTTTGATTTCTGCTCTATAGTTTTAACCAGAGTGGGGGAGATAGTTATTTTTATTCTGCATCTTTAGTTTCATAAACCTCAAAATACTACCACAAGAGCAAAAGATTCCCAGCAACATGTGCATGTCAATTTTATTTACTTCCCCTTCTTGAGAAACCCTGTCGAATATCATTTTAGGATAGTCCCTGTTTTCTTAATATTTTCTTTTACCGTAAAGCAGCCGTAATAGCATCTGCTGAAGCCAGCATTTCAGTGAGAGGTTCTGTCTGCTCAGTTCTTTCTTCTGCATATCTCTAGTCAAACCTGAGACAATCACCTTTTGTCTGTGATGACCTTTTGGTGGTCCTGCTCCAGTCTTTGAAGTTGTGGTGCAAGGTCGTCCCATTGCTGCTTTGCATCCCTTTAAAGTTATCAAAAGCTTGTCCTTGACCTGTAACAACTGCTCTCTAAAATGTATATTAAACTCCAGTGTTTCCACTGCTTTTAGGACCTGAATGACTGCAGCGACAAACGGCGTGTCCCGTTCTCAATAAAGAATCCTGCTGAAGATACACACAAAGTCTCGCTGGACTAAGCAACTGCTGTCTTGCTTAACTCCTTTATAGAAATAAACATTTTAATATTGGTGTGAGCGGCTCGTCCCTCCATCTAGTCTCATTGAGATTGCCTTCCAGCGGTGAAACATTGAACCAGTGTCTATGGTTTTTACCTGATCTCAGATCAGTTTCACCAATTTGAAGACATTTGTGTAAATAAAAGGATAAGAAGTAGTTAAAGGGGTCATATGATGCATAGACTCGTCCACGCCCTCCTAAAACGCCTCTTTTAAACACATCCCCACATGTCTACGTCATGATGTGGGAAGATTTGCATAACACGCCCAAATGTCCACTCAAAGAAAGAAGGAATAACTTTATTGTTGCTGCCACGCCGCCATGTTGTGAAGATGCTGTGTGTTTTGTTTGCAGTTCTGTTCTGAAAGCGAAAATACTTCCAAAAGAGGACATGACTAGAAATCAGTGGTTAACTTGTATTTACAACACTGTTCCAGAACAGTTCAACCCAAATATTCAGATGTGTGCGGCGCATTTTATGGAGGACTGTTTCCTGATCCTGGAAGAGTAGACTATAATGCCGGCTGTTCTGACTCACAGTCTGCTAAATATCTAGAATGGATCTCCATAGAGTTTCTTTTCTTGTTCCTCTCCTGTTAAATAATGCAGATTTTCTCTGTGGTATAAGTTTGTGTCTCCTTTTGGTCTTCTCCTCCCGGGTCATCTCTGTTCCTTGGAGCTTGAATGCAGTAAGTGTCTGATTTAGCGACGCAAGTATCACTGTTTTAAAGGGAGGGAAGGTCGTTGCCTAGTGGTTTGAGAGTCGGACCGTATCAATCCAAGGGTTGTGAGTTCGAGTCTCGGCGGCAGGAATTTAGGTGGGGGATTGAATGCACTACATCGCGCTCTCATCCACCCGCAAATACCCGACGAGGTGCCCTGAGCACGGCAATGAGCTTTGAACCCGGCCAACTGCTTCCCAAGGGAAAAAAAAAGGAGCAGGGGGGGGGGGGAGTATGGGGGGCAACATCGGGAAAAAAGAAAAAGGAGGCAATAAAACACATTTAATTACAACCAAATACACATAATAATGTTCTTTCTAGCGAGCTTCCAGTATGACCCCGTTGAATTATCTCTTATACTTTTTTGGGCCTAAATATACAAGCTCTCCTTTAAAATGTGGATGAACACTGGCAAATGGGTATTAAAAATTTTAAAAGCCAAATATTATACAGACATTTCCAGTATTTAATGCCATTTTATGCTGTATGTCACGGTTCACTGTAGGGGGGGGGAGAAGAAGAAAAAGACGGCACAGTTTTAAAAAAGATACACGGGGTTTTCAATACGGGGGAGGGGGGAGGTTTATACACCCCAGGGGCAAGCGCAGTCTGCCGTTTTTGAGAGTCCTTCAAAACGGTGGCCTCATTCTTGGTTTTTGCAGCACTATCACTTGATTTCAGCCATCGAAATAAATGAGTCCCCTATCCATTTTTGCTTCCAAAATCTTGACCGCCGATAACTTTACCTCTGGGCGTTTTAAAGCACTCCCGATTTGTCCTTAATTTATTTCTCTCTAAGATACACGACAATGTAGAAGAAGGGCTCATTCCCCTTCTATTTTACATTATGCCCCGTAGAAAACAGTTTTTTTTTGTAAAAACTAGGGCTAACGATTGCGTCATAACCACTCGAGTCTCTGGGCGCACGATTAGAGAACGTTAACCGTACAATGACATGATTGATAAAGCTCGCATTCATCGGGTCGATCAAGAGATAGGCGTACTTGGCGTTACATTCATTATAAATACGCATGGCAGCAATCAGACTGGGTCGGATTCTAAGGTTACTCCTGCTGCACAATCTTTGTACGAAATATGGGAATCGGGGGGGCCAGAAGTAGGGGGGGGACTGGCCCATGAAAAAAAAGGGGGGGGGGAACGCTGCAAAGGGCCACACGAGAACAACTCAAAAAAAAGAAAAAAAAGACAAGGGGAAATCCGGGGGGGAGCCGAGTTTTGCTGGATGCAACAGGTCTGTCTGTAACGATGTGCAGTTTTGACTGTGAACTACAAAGCTAAACTAGTGTAGGGAACAATTACTGAGAAGACATTCATCTGTGAAACAATCTTTTCAGGGGAAAACGGGGGGGAGGAGGGGGGGGGGGGATCAAGTGGTGTGACATACAAGAGGAAGGAGAGGGGTAGGTAATACGTGGGGGATGGGCGGGGGGGGAAACAATCAGATCAACGAGAGAGAACAATAACGGTATACAAAAACAATGGACGAGTCTCAAAGCCGGGGGAGGAGGGGAGGCGGTGGGCTAGGTTTTTTTTTTTTCTAAAAATCGCCTAAAAAAAAACGGCAAAAATAAAAAAGAAAAGCACCGGGGGGGTAATTAGGGAAAGGGGGGGAGGGGGGGGGGGAAAAGGGAAGAGTTGGGGGAGGGGGGGTTCGTGCGGGGGGGAGATTGGGATTTAAAAACACCATGGGGTACGGCGGTTCGGGAGGATCGGGGTGTCATGGGGTTCTTATTCCGTGGCCAAGCGGAGGGGGAGGTAAAAAAAAGTCCGGGTGATAGGGAAAAAAAACTCCTCTTTTTGGTGTATGGCAAAACGGGGCGCTGTCCGGGTATAAAAAAAATTAAAAAAATGGGAAAAAAAAAAGTGTCAGCTACAGGGTGGGGGGGGGGGGGGGTCCAGTGCACGCCAATCAAGTCAACAAAAAAAACTGCTCTGGGGGGGGAGGGGGAGGAGAGGAATTAGTTATTGTCATTATATTCTAACTCTAGCGAAGGGGGGAAAAAAAAGGAGGGGAAGGAGGGGGGAGGGGAAAAAATCTTCCGGGTTTTTCGAAAAATGGGGTTATTAAGGGGTGGGAATAGGGGGGGTGGTCAGCGGGGAGGTGGCGTCTACCAGCTTACGTGGATAGCGAGCGTATAGGAATGATGGGGGTGGGGTGGGGGGGGTGGATATATAAAAAGAGGAAATGCGCTAAATGAATTCTTTATTGTATTGGCAGGGGGGGGGGGGGACAGGGCCAAAATATAAAATGTGGATGGATATGTTCGACGGTTGGATGCAGCAGATAATAGTTTCATTGATACCATGCATTTATCGGGTTCGGTGCTTGTGAACAATGGAGTACTTCTGTGGACATTAGTTCTTTTGCTTTTTATTTTTGTGAACTAACTTTTTTTTTTCTTTTTGTTTTTTTTTTTTTGTTTTCAAAGTGCAGATTCATTTTTGTTTTTATTGGAGTTTTTTTTTTTTTGTTTGTAAAGCTATCGTTAATATGTTGGTCGCTTGTATCCGGTAGAGCTGTAGCCCGAGTTTGGAGAATAGGTCGGTGAAACACATCCATAGCACGTTTCTCGTCACTTTTCATTCTTGTGTCTGCCAACCTCTTTATTGAAAATGAATTAATCCCATAATAGTGGTCCAAAACATCAATAACTTAAGCACTGATTAAATTTCCATGTGCATTAAACCACCATATATCCACCCACGTTACCTCCCTGCCGAAAACACGAAGAAAAAAGGGGGGGTAAACTATTTAACGAATAGGTCTGTTTTTTTTCTTTTGATTCCAGTTAAGTCTAGGTAGGAGCTTAATATAGTTTGTCTTGGGTGACATTTTTTCTGCGATGAGTGTAGAAGGTCATTTTCACATTCTGGTCCGCCTATCTCATACAACACCACAATAACAACATCCAATTACCTCACATTGCGTGTACGATTCACATCTATATTTTATAACTTGAGCTAACGAAAGACGACAAACTTCTGGGTTCTAGAGGAGGGGGGGGGGCGCCCTGTAAAAAACTATTTTTATGCATTCATGCCACAAAGTGTATCAAAAAAAAAAAACAGAGGGTAAATCAATATAAATTGGGGGGCTATCTTTGATCTAAAAAAAAAAAAAAAAAAAAAACTATATATATATATATATATATATATATATATATATATATATATATATATATATATATATATATATATATATATATATAATTTTGTTTTTGATTAAATCTATATTTTTGGTTTAGGATCATACAAATATAATTTAAATTAATTGTCTTTCTTCAACTAGAAAAAAATACACTTTGTGCTAGGTTTTATAAAATAGTTTTCGGATAGACAAATATATGGTTGTTTTTCCAAGTAAAAATCTATATAATTTGTTTTATTTTTCCAATTTGTTAAACTGGTGAAAAATTAAGAAAAAAAGTAAATTTAGATAAAAGGAAAAAATTCATTCACATGCACAATTCTCTCTTTGTTTATTTTTTTTATCCTCAATTCCATATTTTTATGCATAGACAAATAAATATGAGTTCTTCATTTGCCAACAGTTCCCATAAAGGGGGCAGAACTAGTTTAACGAATGATTGGTATGTATCTTAATTTCAACCAGCATCAAAATCCCATGGTTTTATTCCACTCTATCTTCATTAAGAACGGGGGTACGGAATTTTTAGCTGCAAAGGGGCAAATAACGGGGCTGAGCATCTCCTCCGCTTGAAAATACATGAAGAGGGGGAAAAAAAGACTTCACACATAAAGGGGGGGAACAAAAAAAGACAGAATAAAAAGGGGGGACAAACAAAGTTTCGTGGGGATCGTGGTCGTCCGGGGTTAGGGGGGGGGGTTCCCCCGATTTCTAAGGGAAGATGGGCTCTAGTTGTGGACTCTGATCAACGCCTTTGAGGACTTACTTGCTGGAGTCTTTCCTTTTAGCCGCAATCCCTAACAGAGGAAGACACAGATCGGCCAACAAAATGACTTACAAGTCATATAGATAATGCCCTGTTGGTACAAATACTCAAGATCTCATTGCTGTGTCTCCTACACTGTGTTCTGCTTAGGAGCCAAGTTCATTTCCTGTGGATCGGGAAGAGAAACCAGTTGCGTTTCTATGGAAACACTATCAGTGCCTAAATTAATCTGCAGTCATGTACAGTCACGTGATACAAGTAGAAGCTTCCCAGAAAATTCCCCAGATTACAGATGATAATTATGAGTTCTACAAGGACATGAATGCTTCTTCCTGGGTTGGAATCTTGTAATATGGGTAAATTTGGAAGCAACATGGGATGAATGCACTTACACGAACCTGGTTTACTGTAAAAAGAGCTGATCTTTGAAATAGCCATCTGGTGATCAGTTTGTCGTTGATTAAGCCGAAGAGCACCATTAAAGCTAAGAAGTTCATAAGGCATCTGACTTATGGTTATTTAATTGTGCAGTGCCAGTCAATAAAGTGCGGATGCTCCTCAGAACAGGTCTCAGTTAACCCACATGACGTACAGTTGATCTGGGAGTTCTGCTGTGAAGGTGGCATAAGTTTATGTTTCTTAGTGCATAAAAGATTTTAAATGTATGTACATGCCTGATGAACAATAGAATTGTTCCGCTCTTGTATAACTTCCATGTTTGAACAAAGAAACAGGTTTCACAGAGAGGGCTAGCTTAAGCCAGGACTAGGGCCTTTTTACTTAACCGTATATTTTAAATAACTTTATAAAAATGCCTTAAGAACTTTTACTTCGGTGTGTATCTTGAGACACCTAAAAAATGG
>NW_024879176.1:58858-58944 GCF_018340385.1 Cyprinus carpio
TTATATTCTACTATATCTTCAGTTTTTTCTGTTATTAACAGTATTCAGCTGAAGATAAATTAATGATTGTGTGTAGGAGGCTCTAT
>NW_024879176.1:59500-59656 GCF_018340385.1 Cyprinus carpio
TGTTTCTATGGCAACACTATCAATGCCTAAATTAATCTGCAGCAGTCAGGTACAGACATGTGATACAAGTAGAAGCTCTCAGAAAATTCCCAGATTACAAATGATAATTATGAGTTCTACAAGGACATGAATGCTTCTTCCAAGTTGGAATCTTGT
>NW_024879176.1:59668-61211 GCF_018340385.1 Cyprinus carpio
TATGGCAATTACAACATGGGATGAATGCACTTATACGAACCTGGTTTACTGTTAAAAGAGCTGATCTTTGAAATACCATCTGGGTGATGTCAGACTTGTCATTGACAACTTTTCTGTGAAGAGCAAACATTAAAGTTACAGTCTTCATAAGGGCATCTGACTAAGGGTTTATATGTAATTGTGCAGTGTGCCAGTCAATAAAGTGATGCTCCTCAGAACAGGTCTCAGTTAACCCACATGACATGCAGCTGATCTGGAGTTCTGCTGTGAAGGTGGCATAAGTGTACATTTTTAGTGCATAAAGTGATTTAAATGTATGTACATGCCTGATGTGAACAATATAATTTTTCTGTTCTTGTATAACTTCCATGTTTGAACAAAGAAACAGGGTTTCACAGACAGGGCTAAGCTTAAGCCAGGACTAGGCCTTACTTAAATCAGGATACTTAAATAACTTTTATAAAAATGCCTTAAGAACTTTACTGGTACACCTTGAGACACGACAATGGCACTGACATATTTTAAGATGTTCCAGTACAAGATATTTTCAGCTAAGACAGCTTGAACATGAATTTTAGTCTGGGACTAGACTTAACCCAGTGTTGGCACAGTGGTTAACCAGAAAAAATAAAAATGGCACGTCATGTCGAAAAGGTTGCCGACCGCTGTTGTAGATAGAGAGTCAATGGTCCATTTGAGAGATAGGTGGCGGTAATGCACTTATAAGTCTGCAACATTACGGTGAATCAGAGGTAACAAAACAAAACAAAAAAAAAAACCTATATAAATACTGTTTAGTTTCTTTCACAGACCAATCATTTTGTGTCTTCACACATTTTGTATCTTCACGAGCTGCAGGGTTTAATTTGGTTTTGTTTGTGGTGTTCCTGTGGCTCAGTGGTAGAGCATTGCATTAGCAATGCAAAAGGTTGTGGGTTCGATTCCCAGGAAACACATGTTAGGTAAAAAAAAAAATGTTAGCCTGAGTGCACTTTAAGTCGGTTTGGATAGAAGCATCTGCTAAATGTTTCTTAAAGCATTAAAGCAAATTTTTATTTTTTTTACTCTCAAAGCCGTGATTCCCTTTAACTTACATTATAAGACTGACAGACTGCAACGCTTTGAGTTAAAAATCTTTGTTTGTGTTCTACTGAAGAAACAAAGTCATCTACATCTTGGATGTCCTGGGGGTAAGCAGATAAACATAAAATTTTCATTTTTTAAAATTTCCCTTTACTATCCCTTTAATTAATTTAAACCTACTCTTTCAAACAACAGCCATGTCTATTAATCATGGTCATTGAATTATTGCACTCATCATAATAGCGCCACCATCGTCTCTCCTCCGCTGGAATCACGGCTGCTGTATGAGTAGAACTAACTTACACTTACAGGTGCTGGTCATATAATTAGAATATCATCAGAAAGTTGATTTATTTCACTAATTCCATTCAAAAAGTTAAACTTGTATATTATATTAATTCATTACACACAGACTGTTTTATTTGAATTGTTTGTTTGTTTTTGTTTTGAAGATTATAAC
>NW_024879176.1:61411-61493 GCF_018340385.1 Cyprinus carpio
CCAGACATGGGTTTCAGCTGCCACTCTTGAACAACAGACAGCGTCAGAAGCGTCTTGCCTGGGCTAAAGACAAAAAGGACTG
>NW_024879176.1:61858-61927 GCF_018340385.1 Cyprinus carpio
AAAGACGCGATATGCCAGACCCAAGAATACAGAAGAGCTGAAGGCCACTATCAGAGCAACCTGGGCTCT
>NW_024879176.1:62084-62435 GCF_018340385.1 Cyprinus carpio
GTGGTCTTAAGTAATATTCAAATTTTCTGAGATAATGAATTTGGGATTTTCCTTAGTTGTCAGTCATAATCATCAAAATGAAAAGAAATAAACATTTGAAATATATCAGTCTGTGTGTAATGAATGAATATAATATACAAGTTTAACTTTTTGAATGGAGTTAGTGAAATAAATCAAGATGGAAGATGGAAAGTACCTAATTACAAATACTTTCATTATATTTTTCTACTTTCTTGAGGTTAATTAAATTGTGGTACTTTTACTTTTACTTGAGTCAAATAAAACTAAAGTATTCAACTTCGCTCCATTTATTTTTCACCAAAAGTACAAAAAAAAAAAAAAAATTCTGAC
>NW_024879176.1:62571-72455 GCF_018340385.1 Cyprinus carpio
ACGCTATGCTTTGACTGTCAATCACCTGCATTGTTGTTTTGAATCAGCATCATTAGTGTTTCAGTATTTTAGTGAATGTGAGCTATGATTTGATGTTAAATCGTAATTTTGTCAGCTCCTGAAATGGTTCATACCGTCGATATTACACAGCAGTATAAATAAATAGAAACTCAGTTGATAGAAGGACACAGTTATTGCATGGATAGAGCAAGAATAATGTAAGTGTCTAAAATACATGCACATAGTTCAGTAGGGCTTGGGCGCCGCGTTGCATTCTGGGACGTGGCGGCCATGTTGATGGCGTCGTGAATGTTGTACTGCTCCAGACTTTCATGTTCATACTTTCAGTTGACCAAGATTTCTAAAAATCCTTTCTTTGTTAGTGGTCTAAAGTTATATTCGAATTTTCTGAGATAATGAATTTGGGATTTTCCTTAGTTTTGTCAGTTATAATCATCAAACTAAAGAATAACATTTGAATATATCATCTGTTGTATGAATGAATATAATATACAAGTTTAACCTGTTTGATGGAGTTAAGTGAAATAATCAACTTTTTGATGATATCTAATTATATGACGCACACCCCTGTAGAGATGGAAATACCAATTTAACAAAGCCTTTCTTATTTTTTCTACTTTCTGGGTTAATTAATAGTGGTACCTTTAGCTTTTACCTTGATCAAATAAAACTAAGTATTCAACGTCCGCTCGCTCCATTTGTTTTCACCAAAGTACAAAAAAAAAAAAAAAAAAAAAAAAACTTGACGAAGAGGCGCCGATGGAGAACCAAGTGAGCCGGTGTTTTGAACGGGCACTTTTCAGACTGCTGGGGTGGAGCCCTGCACTTCAGCCCAATGACCAGAAGGTTCTGACTCGGGTGCAAAACCAATCACAAACTTCCAGTTCAGCGCGGGGGCGGCCGATCAACCACCTATGCTTTGACTGTCAATCACTTGCATTGTTGTTTTGAATCACATCTAGTGTTTCAGTATTTTAGTGAATGTGAGCTATGATTTGATTTTAAATCGTAATTTTGGTTCACTCCTGAAAGGGTTCATACCGTTCGAATACACAGAGTATACTAATAAACTTAGTTGATGGAAGGACACAGGTTTGCATGGAATAGAGCAGAAGATGTAGTGTCTAAAATACATCACATAGTTTCAGTTTGAACTGGTAAAAATCTCCCCGCGTACAGTGCTTTAAACTAAATGTACGAAGCCTAAAATAACAATAGTAACACAACATTGAAATAAGAGCGCATGCATTTTACTTGCCATCTGGCTTATGATATGTAACCATGACTTAACTGTCAATCAGATGCATTTAAAATCACTTTTTCTGTGTGCGTGCTTTGGATGTGTGAGCACATTGGCTTATAAACAAGATGGTCTATGTATGATTTATTCATATCCAAAACGAGACGATATGGACTTTATGGAGCGCTAACACTCTCATGCAGTACATGTTTCATTCATACTCAAGCCGGAGGGCGCTCTTGTGCAGAAAGTCCAAAATGGCCCAGTACAAGAAAATAACTTATGACCTGCAGGAAATCCCTTATATGGACAAAGGCATCCCGCTATAGAGTGGTGGAGCTATGATGTCACTTTGTAGGCAAAAACCCGGAAGCGATCCGGTTCCATCATCTCAGAGTCAATGGGTTTTTTTTAATGGGATTTTGATTAAAGGGTTACTCCACCGTAAAATGAAAATTTTGTCATTAATCACTTACTCTCATGTCATTCCAAACCTGTAAAAGCTTCGTTCATCTTCAGAACACAATTTAAGATATTTTGGATGAAAACAGTGAGGCTTGAGACTGTCCCATAGACTTCCAAATAAATAACAGTGTCAAGATCCAGGAGAGTATGAAGAGCATCATCAGAATAGTCCATCTGTCATCAGTGATTCAACTGTAACGTTATGAAGCAACGAGAATACTTTTTGTACATGAAGAAAACAAAAGTAACAACTTTTATTCAACAATTCCTCTCCTCTGTGCCCTCCAAACTACCAGTATAGCACCATTTTGGCAATTTGAGCAGTATGCAGGTGGTGTACGCTCTTCTGTGTTGGAGAGACACAGAGGAGAGGAATTGTTGAATAAAGTGTGATATTTTTGTACAAACAGTCTCTTGAGTAAAAGAAAGAGCTTATAAAAGGTAACAATAACGGAAAAGAGCACCCATAGAGCTAACTTTATCTAAAAACAAAGTTAATATCTTCTCATCCACAGCTCCTTGAATTCACACACAATCACGTGACGTTAACGGACAGAAAGCAGCAGTGTGGGGGCGTCAGAGATAAACTTCTTCTTCTGTAGCTTTATTGGCGGGTCGCATTCAGCTTTAGTGCATACTGCCACCTCCTGTGCTGGAGTGTGAAATGATTTCCAGTCTTGGTGTATAGTATGTTAACTATATTATATTCTTAAGTACACTATTCTTGATGAATTTTAAAAATTGTCTTTATTATTTTACTCAGATCCTTATTTTGTGTTTCTAATATGTTTCAGATGGAAAATTCATTGCATCCTAAGTTCTGTAATTCTCTTTGTAGTTCATTCCGTTCCTGTTCATACCTAGGACAGAGTAAATAAACATGATCAACTGTTCTTTACTTGGCATGTTTCACATAATCCAGTACTGTGTTATCCTGTTATATGAAGGGTAGAGTTAAGTTTTTAGGAGATAAACTTAATAATATTTGTACACAAATATGAGTTAATTTAGTTGAGCTCTAATGAAAAATATTTATATTTATCAATTTTGAATGAGAAAAAATATATATTTCTTGAAAATAAACAAATAATGGTAAATTGAATTGAAAGACTCCACATAAATTGAATGAGGTAATTGCTTGAAAACATTTTCAGTGCACCAATGCTTAACAATCTTGGTATCTCATAATGAACAACATATTTCTATTGTTTTCATAACATTATTTTTGTGAAAAATGCCTTTGATGGAAAAATACTACTATAAGTACATTACTTTGTTTTTGAATTGGTTTAATGGTTCAAGGGTGTTTTCACATTACAGTTTATTTTGGAGTAACACCCTCAAATGCTCTCAGCCCCAAGCTAAAGGATCTAGAAATGAAACTACCCAGACCACATCTTCTGTTTTTTTAGTTTTATAGTCCATTTACACTGTGAAGAGCAAAAAGCACTGATGTCAGCTGCAGCTGGTTCCCCCTTCTGATCTCAATTTTAACTGAACTGGTTTTGTCTATTTTAAAAAATATACTTAATGTGAAAAAAACACCCAAAAGTCTTCTCAAATTTCTTTTGGCTACTATGTCACAGTTATGTTTCTGATGGCAAACGTCAAACAGGGGAAGTGAGGCTGTGTGTTTCTCGCAAACACTTTTGACCTGATGTGGTTTGTAGTCAGTGTAGCATCAGTAGTGTAAAAAATACAATGATCACATTAATGTTTATTTAGCTGTAATGTGTAGTTTTCATAGTATATGTATAGAGCATATATATATATGTTACATATATATATATATAGTATATATATATATATATATATATGTATATATATATATATATATGCACATACACACACACTGATACACTTCTCCTTGTGTTCTCTCACACACACACCTCACACACTGGATACACCCCCTCCTCCCCACGCACACACACCACAGACCCACCCCCTTCTCTCTCTCTCTCTCTCTCTCACACACACACACACACACGCACGCACCACACCCCCACAGTCACACACACACACCCCACAAACACCTTTCTCTCACACACACACACACACACACACACGCACAGGTCAGCGCTGAGAGTACATGCAGGAAGATGAAGGGTAAAATGGTCTTTATTTACTTCACAAAGTTGATTGACAAGCCGCCTAACCTTAGACCCGCCTGAGTGAGCTGTGAGCTGTCCGGCCAATAGGTCGACTCTGTGCAGGGGAAGACAAGAATGTTCCTCGATTAAGAGATTGAGGTGTTTTGTTGTTGGATGTATTAATGAACATAGCAGTCATCATTTCTACTCACAACATCTGAGCCGGCTGAAGACACAGAGGATTAACGTTACTTTCATTTTTAAAAATATTCGCCGTTCCCCGATCTGCCTAAATGTGTTTACATTCACACGAATCATTCGTGATCCAGCTTCATCTACAGAAGAAGTGAGTATGAGGTTTTTTTTTTTTTATAAATCTTTGCAAATCACCTTTCCTAATATATGCTAGTAAGCAAGTTTCTCGGCTGAAGTTTACAGTCTGTTTGTCACCCCCCTGGAAGAGAGAGGCGGGGTCAGCAGAGCTTATTAGCATTTAAAGCAACATGGACTTGAACAGAGTGCTGAAAACAGAGCTGATTTTGACAGGGTAAAAAGGGTGATTTTACACTACCATTAAGAAATTTGAACAAAAGTGTGTTATAGACTTTCCATTAAGACCCTAAAGAATCATATCAACTTGTGGAAAATGGGCATCCGATGACCTCTTTAAGTAACAGACACAAATGAGGATAATTGAAACAACAGGAGAGATGAATGAACTAATCAGAACGCAGGCAAAACTAGGTCACAGTGAAGAAAGCAAAACACAAATGGGACACAGAACAGACTGACATATATATATATATATATACTGACAAAATTATAAATGCAACACTTTTGTTTTTGCCCCCATTCTTCATGAGCTCATTATCTCGGCAAAGGAGAAGTGCTCACTAACTGTAACATGGAGTCAGAGACGTTCTGATCCATATGCAGTACTTTATTGTCAAGAATGGTCAAACAGGCAGAGATCAGAGAACAGCGTCAGGTATGTCAGGGGGTATCCAAAATCAATACCAGTACCAGGCAGAGGTCGGGGCAGGCAGCAGAGAATCACAGTCAGTATAAACAATCCAAAGTCAAAACACGGAAGGAACAAACACTAGGAAACCGCTCGGAAATGCTAGACAGAACTAGAAAAAGACTTTGCAAAGACTGGGAGTGATTGTGCTGCTTATATATGTGTGTGTGTGTATTAGCTGCAGGTGTGTGTGTGTAATTAGATGCAGGTGTGTGTGTGTGCAATCAGTCCCAGGAATGAGGCAGGATGGGAAATGGAGTTCGAAAAAAGGGGATGGACACAAAAATGCCTGAGTGGAGTGCCCTCTATTGGAGTTTATGGGCACTCCAGCTAATGATCATGACACTAACACAGATTTAGACAGATTTGTGAACAATATTTGAGAGAAATAGGTTTTTTGTGTACATAGAAAAAGTCTTAGATCTTTGAGTTCAGCTCATGAAGAATGGGGGCAAAAACAAAAGTGTTGCGTTTATAATTTTGTTTAGTGTATAAAGGCAAGGAAAGTTAATTTATATAGTATATTTCATAGCCTACACAATGGTAATTTAAAGTGCTTTACATAAAATAATTATTACAATTAAAATAATCGTAAAAATAATCACTACAATAAAAGAAAAGGGGGGGGGGTTCATAGTTCAGTGGTGCCTGGGGCAGAAGAGGGACGGGGGGGCAAGTTCGGGAGCGAGTTCATCTTCCTGACAGCCTGGTGAATGAAGCTGTCCTTCAGTCTGCTGGTCCTGGCCTGGAGACTCCGCAGTCTCCTCCCTGATGGCAGCAGACTGAAGAAGCTGTGTGGCTGCTGTGTGGGATCCCTGCAATGCAGAGGGCTTTGCGAGTGAGAGGGTTCTATAAATGTCCTGGAGGAAGAGGACATAATACAGTTCACTGATTGAGGCGCATCACAGAGTCTTCAGTAAATGACAGCTGGAAGAGTGTTTTGAGTGGATGTACATGTGGAATACAGTTTTAGCTCATCTGAATCTCTAGGAAGCTGGTTCCACTGCGTCAGCATAAAAGCGCAGATGCTCCTGTTGGAGTGAACCCGTGCATTTACTGATTGATCATGCTGATCTGAGGTCATTTTAGCTATATTCACGCGAGCATATCTGCAATGTATGAGGTGGTTAGAAGTGCTGTAAAAGGGTAATGGTGGCGTGTTGTGAATTGTGGCGTTGGTTGGTGGTTTTGGTTTTGCGTTTGTGCCATCGAGGGGACTGGGACAGTTTCGGTCTGCTAAAAGGGAGGCGTGACAAAGCCAGTAAAGCTGGTAAAAAGTACTTAAAGAGCTTTTCTGTAAGGGCTTGTCAGAAGAAAACAGTCGAGCAGCGACAGAGAAGGACAGAGTTTGTTAAGTGTTTTTGCTCGTTTGTCATAGACTACTGCGTGATCTCGTTGCTAGGGAAACTTTGCTCTAATACTGTTTGGCTTAACCTGGTAAACTACGCTGTGAATTTGTGGGTTTGGTTTGCGTTTGCCTATCGCGGGACTGGACAGTTCGGTCTGCTAATAGGAGGCGTGACTAGCTGCTTCAATCACAGGATAATTTTAGGCAATATATAAGTGGTAATTGACACCGCGGCACGCGGTGCGGCTAAGCCTCCGTGTGAAGGCCTACTCCGTTTGCGCCCGACGAGTGTAAAAGCACCATGATCTACCTGCGCGACCTCCCACGAGCAAGGACACCGACAGGGCGCTTGAGTATGCTTCTCGCCTCATTTTTTGTACAGCTGTCTCAACACTTTATTTGTCATTGTCGTATATGTGCGTTCAGATATTACTATCATACAACACTCGGAGGAGCCCGCTCTGTACGCGAAGGAGGCCTGCTGACAACAAAATTAGGCCGTCCCTCTGACATCTATCTTCCAACGCTGCTCTATTTCCACTTGGTCTCTGGAACTGCCAAGTCCGCTGTTAAACAAGCGCCTTCATTTCTCTATTGCTCTCATTCTGGTCTCAGCCTCATGGCACTGACTGAGACCTGGGATATCAAACCTTAGGACACTGCCACTCCCGCAGCCTCCCTCTCATTCCCCTTGTTCCCAAACCGTCGGACTGGGAGGGGTGGAGGTACTGGTCTCCTTATACGACAAGATTGAAAATTTGATATTCAACCACACTACAGGTAACGTTCATTTGAATCACATGCTGTTAACTGTACCCCACCTTTTACAAATCCACTTTGTGGTCATTTATCGTCCCCCGGTCAATTGGGCCACTTTGGAGGAGTTGGATGTGCTGCTATCAAACTATCCTGAAGATGGTCCTTCCTTGGTACGCTTGGCGACTTCAACATCCACCTAGATAACCCCCAGGGCTTGCTGACGTCAACACTCATCGCCGCCCATTTGATCTTCAAAAACAGGCCGATACTACTACAGCGACTCACAAAAAGGGAACAACTGGACCTATCTACACGCGCTGTTGCTCAGTGGACAACACTTTAGTTACTCCACTGCACACCTCAGACCACTTCTCATTACTGCTCTCTAGGCACTTACAGCGAGCGGCATCACGCCCACGCGGGACACCTTTCGACGGACCTACGCTCACTCTCTCCCATCGCTATCCTCTGGTTGCATCCTCAACTTCTTCACTCTGCGCACTTTTTCAGCTTGGAACACGAACAGTGGTACGGACACTTTTTTGTTCCACTCTGACCTCTGCTTGGAACAACTTTGCCCAACTGTCGTCTAGGACCAGGCACGCACCACCCATCTGCCCCTGGCTGTCCGATGTACTCCGTGAAACATCGCTCTCAACTCAGGGCTGCAGAGAGGAAATGGCTTAAATCAAGCAACTCTACACGACCTCGTGTGATCAGTCTTCTCTATTCCTGTCTCTGCCAGGCCCGTCTTCACTGCTAAAAGCTCATACTACACGACAGATTAACACGGTGTGACGCGCGGGAACTCTAACACCTTCTCTTCTCTTTAATCCGCTCCAAACTCTCCTCAAGACTCTTACAGCTGATGACTTTGCAGTTTTCTTCACGAATAAGACAAGAACATCAGTGACCAATTCTCCCACCGCAGACTGTGGGAAAATTCACAAACGACTAATGCTCCTCGTTCTACTCCGTCTCTCCACTCTCAGAGACGGACGTTCCAAACTTATCCTGTACAGCATCTACTAATTGACCCACTGCGTACTTATACCCACTCACACTCCTTCAAGCGATTTCTTCTTCAGTTCATACTTCACTATCACATTATGCAATCCTCTCTTCACTCTGGAACATTTCCCTCCGCATTATTAAGCAGGCTCGGTATAGCACACTTGGCTTGAAGAAACCATCTGTCTAAATCCAGCCTTCGAGAAAATCCACTACCGGTATCCCTTCTTCCATTCATTGCAAAGACACTGAACGAGCTGTGTTCAACCGAGCTCTCTATGTTTCTTGTACAGAACAACCTCCTGGACAGCAACAATTCTGGCTTCCAAAAGTGGCCATCCAACGGAGACTGCGGCTCTCGGTTACTGAGCCCTGCGACTCGGCAGGAGCGCTTCAAAATCCTCAGTTCTCATGTTGCTGATGGTCTGCTGCTGTGACACTGTTAATCACCACGATTCTCCTGTCCCCCCTCAGAAACGATGGGCATCTCTGAAACGCTCTCCAGGGCTTAACTCCTACCGTCTGATAGTCCTTCATGGTGTCTTGGAGGGGTTGAAGTTTCTAAGTCACAACAAACTTGCTACTGGGCGTTCCTCACAGGTCAGTACTTGGACCGCTTCATCTCCATCTAATATGACGTCATTGGATCTGTCATTCAGAAGCAGGATCTTTCCTATCACTGCTATGCTGATGGACACTAAATAATTCTCAATTCCAACCAGATGACCCCGACGTAGTTGCTCGCATTTGCCTGTCGAGTGAATTTCTAGCTGGATATGAATGAACATCACCTTAGCTCAACATTACTAAGACCGGAATGCTGGGTGGTTCCAGCTAAACCTATGTTTTATCACAACTTCTCTATACTGATTTCTTCTGTTGTTCTCAGTTGTAAGTGGCTTTGGACTAAAACTTCTGCTAAATAATTAAATGTAAATGTAGATGCTTTGTTGAAAACTCTGACTGAAAACAGTCCCACCTACCGCCAGAACAGGAACTGTTCAATAATGTTTTAATACATTTACATTTATGCATTTAGCAGATGCTTAAAAGTGACTTACAGTGCATTCAGGCTATACATTTTTTTACCAGTATGTTTGTTCCCTGGGAATCGAATCTACAACCTTTTGCGTTGCTAACGCAGTGCTCTACCACTGAGCCTATTTTTAATCATCATGACATCACTATCAACTACATTAAGTCAGATGTTTAGTTCAGAGTCTGGAACAAGCTACGATTACCAGATTTTGCCTACACTGACTGTGACCCCAGACAGTCCTGTATTCACTGGAGAGACAGTCAACCTTACCTACTGTGAGATAAAACCTTATTACAGTGACTGGGAAATATGAGTGGTATGAGGCATTTTACAGCAATGTAATGTTACAGTGGAGTCTGATCGTTTACACTATAAACGAGAACACTCTCACTATCAGAGGGAGTAATTACATCTGATCAGGATCCAGTACTGGTGTAGAGGTATCTAGTATGAGATGGACTGGTGAATGCATCTCGTCATATTCTAGGAATACCTGTTTCTCTCACTGTGGAGGGTGGGTTAGATATCATTGTACTCCTAGAACTCTTGCTCTAGGTAACACTACAATAAAAGGTACATGAATAATTAATGTACTAACACTGCAGACACCCTTAGTGGAGCAGGACGCCGCATACGTATACTAAGTTACTTAACTTCTAACATGAACTGTGCATGATTAGTGAAGACATGAGCAAATTATTAATCAATCAATCAGACATCTTAACTATCGACTTGAAATCATATGCGATTTGCATGAAGAACGGGTCAGGGTCATCTATATAACTAGCATGTTAGTACTATGTTTGATAGTTAATGCATCAACGTTTAGGGGTTAACTGAAGAGGACTAGGAGATATTCTGTCCTAAAACAAATTTAATATTGTCATAAT